>NC_086231.1:24897141-25197141 GCF_036321145.2 Pelmatolapia mariae
TAACATCAGCTCTTTCACTCACCCATGATTCTGCAGCACCACCTGGTTTCTAAGCTTAGTAGCTTAACAGTACACACACACACACACACACACACACACACACACACACACACACACACACACAGAAATGCGGTAACCAGTTATGAATTGAATTGAAGAGGATTTGTTATTTACCTTAGCAAATGAAAGCGTGTGCCTGTGGTGTGAATGGTACAGCTGGAGCGGACCACTGATAGCAGCTTTGCAGAGCTAGCGTTAGCTACCGAGACGAGACCATCTGCGCACTTTGTAAGCTCACTGCGCTGAATGCAAACGCACAAAGCCAGCTCATATTGGAAGGAAGGGTGGAAACTTGCTCTTTTCACTGGGTCAGTCTGGGTTACAATAAGCAGCCTATGTCATTCACCGTTCAGAGATCCGCACACAACGTATCAATGCAATCACTGTCTGCCTCCAAGTAGTGTCACTTATGGGTCTTCGTGACGCAGGGGAAACGGAAGTGAACCCCCGCCCCCCCCCAAAAAGAGGTTTTAAAATGGCGAAAATATAGGTTTATATTGACAAAGATTTAATTTAATTTTTATTCTTAAAGATGAGTATAAACAAATAGACAAACACCACAACTCAATTTGGCAGTTTTTGCCAAGAACTGATAAAACACAGTGATTACAGTAATATAAAACAACAACAAAAAAGAACAAAAAACCCAAACCAAAACAAAAGAGCTGCGAGATCTAATTTTGCCACTTGTGATAATAAAGAAAAAAACTTAAATTAAAGCAGACTGAAGAAAATTGAGTGCTGTGAACAGCTGTAAACTAGAGCATGCGCAGTAGTCATTCTCCAGCTTGGAGCCCAGACCGGATGTTATTTTGTTTACTTCAAAATATAGGCATGCAAGTCCTTTGGCAAATTAAAGATAATCACAAACCTCACAAACTGAGGCTGTTATTATTGGGTCTGTGTGAGGTAGAGCTCGGGAGGATACCGCGAGCTACCAGTGATGGGTAACCTGACCACTCAGTTATTAACCACTGAACAATGCAGCTTTAAAAGACTGCTGCTAGTTGTTTCTTCATCTACACTGCTGTGAAAAGTATTTCATGTTTATACTTACACTATTCAGATCATATATATATATATATATATATATGTATATTGTATTAGACAAAGATTACCCGAGTACATACAAAATGCAGTTTTGAATGATAATTTCAAAGGAAAAAAGGTTGTCCAAAACTACCTGGCCCTGTGTGAAAAAGTAATTACCCCCTAAACTTAATAACTGGTTGTGCCACCCTTCGCAGCAAGAACTGCAGTCATGAGTCTTTCACATCACTGTGGAGGAATTTTCTCCCACGCTTCTTTGCAGAAGTGTTTTAATTCAGCCACATTGGAGGGTTAGAGCATGAACGGCCTGTTTAAGGTCGCGCCAAAACATCTCAAAAGGATTTATGTCTGGACTTTAACTAGGCCATGCCATTTTTGCCCAGTCTCTTTCTTATTGTTGAATCATGAACTCTGACCTGAACTGAGACAAGTGAGGTCTGCACTAAGCTATTTAAATAAAAATCTATCATCGGCAGTCATCTTATCATAAGTTAATCAGTTTTTCGACAATGCCTTTATTAGCTTTCGTGTGATTTTTATTATTTCTTTGTAATTAATTGTGGATTCTTCTTGAATTATACTTTTTTTCAGCTATTGTTCCTTTAGTTAGCCTAATTTTCATTTACTTTGAAAGTTTTAACCGGAAGCTGGTTTTCATCGCCGGCATGATACCGACTGTGCTAATGTCCATCAGTTCCTGGAAATAATGGCTTCGTCTTAGTGAAATACTACAATGTTGTGTGTGGTTATGCATAGCAGTCAAAGAGTTCGGCATGTGTGATCATGTAAGACCATATTTATCTGTTACTGGAGAGCTTTGTAGCGTTACTCATCTGGACAGTACGGTAGCTAACTGACGTTACTGTTGGACAAGGACAGAGACAGACAGATCATGAGGGTTTGGAGGACCAGCCGACAGTCTGGGAAATGTGCAGCTTTTCTCGCCATCTTTATGCTAATTTTGAGCGCAGAGCTGGTGAAAACAGCCTCTGAATATGACCCCTATAACACCCTGGGTGTCAGCAGGAGTGCCAGTCAAGCCGAAATCAAAAGGGCATACAAGAGGCTTGCCAGAGAATGGTGAGTGACTGACAACCGGCCCCCTAATGTCAGCCCATCATATCTTAGCTGACAGTCAGCAGTGTGCATTTCACATTTGGGATGAACTGCTGTTAGTATTTGCTTAACCCATTACTGTGTAGGCCTGTTTCAGAACCTTAAATGTAACCCTCTGTGAATCTGCTGGTAATCCGTAATGTCACCCTTTTTGTAGGCACCCAGATAAAAATAAGGACCCTAATGCTGAGGACATGTTCATCAAGATTTCTAAGTCTTACGAGGTTGGTGAAAAGGGATCATTACATGTCGTAGCGGCATTTTAACGTGGTTCATTTAATTCACTTTCGCTTTCTTTATCATAGTCTCTTACCCAAATTGCAGACATTACTGTCAGAGTCTTATTATTTGCTGTTTTTCCTGTTTTGCACACAGATTCTATCTAATGAGGAGCGAAGATCCAACTTTGACCGGTTTGGGCAGAAGGATGAAAACCAGCCCTTTGGCCAGTCACAGCATCACGGTTTCCGCAGCTTTCACAGCAGCTTTTACTTTGATGAGTCCTTTTTCCATTTCCCCAGGTACCCTCTGCTGTCAGTGTAATCTGGGCTCCTCTTTGTGTTTGCAAACCAAACAGAAATATATACAAGCAGATTCCTTGCATACATCACACATCAGTTCATACACTGAATACATCAATTTTGCCTTTTACACATATTTAGACTTGATCCTGTTATTCTTCTTGTTCATGTGGTTTTTGTTTTTTTTTTGAGAAGGTTCTCTATCTCATGAACACTAATTCAAACCAAGCAAACAAATGAAAGTTACATTTGCAGTTTACACTCAAGCTGTGTACTGTCAGCATCTTTGAGGTTAGATCTTAAAACACTTCATGTTTTTCCCTGCTTTTCTCCAGGAACAGAGACTTTTCAGACAGCAAGTACATGCTTCGCCTTGCACAGTTTAACAACGAAGTCCTTCCAGACAGCCACAAGAGGCCATACCTAATAAAAGTGACCTCAGAGTGGTGCTTTGCATGCATCCATATCGAGCCAGTGTGGAAGGAGACCGTGCAGGAGCTGGAGCCTTTAGGTAAGGATATCAGTGTGTCCTAACACCATCTTGGGATAAAGGCTGGTTTCCCTAAAAGCATCAGCTCACAAGATTAATGTTTGCACAACTGCCTATTAGGGCAGTGTTGAGATGCTTTACTGAGAGCCTTGCACTTCTTTAATTATTCATTATGGTTTATTTGTTGTTCTTGGTTTCTTCAAGCAAAGAGCGAAACAAGAGAACTCAACTCTATATAATGATTGTGAATAGCTGAGATTTCGGCTTATTAGAAGCACAGTTAGTCTGTATCAGCCGTCTTGCTGAAACATCCGGCATGTTTATGCAACCCTCTTGCACCGAGCTGATGTCACCTGTGAGAACTACTGGGATTTACATTGAATTTCACAAGGTGGATGTTACAACTGTTAAACAAAAATCTCTTGCTTTGCTTCAAGATTCAAGGCCTTTATTGTCACTATGCAAACATAAAAAAATTACAGTGATACTAATGATTAAAATGTCTGCACTAACAAAGCCAAAAAGAACAACAAGAGCGAGGGTGCGTTAGCAGTTTTATAGTACTGGACAGAGTGCAAAATGATTACGCAAGTTATAAAATGTTGATAAAATAAATCATGTATCCATATAAATATGTCTATCTGAAGGATGAAAACATGACTGTACATGAGATACAGAAGAAGCATAGCTCTGAAGGTGCCTGCCTCATGGGACGAGCATAATAAATAGCGTCTAAGGTGTGTGGAGAGTCCTTGTGGATTTGCTTGGCCCTCTTCACGCAGCGAGTGATGCAGAGATGTGCTCTGTGCCGGTGATGTTTCATGCTGTTTTCACAACCTGCTCAAGGGCCTTTTTGGTACATTTGGTGCAGCTACCATATCAAGCTGTCATACAGTTTGTGAAGATGTTTTCTTTATTTGTCTGTAAGAGTTAACAAACAGCTGTTGTGACTCACCTACAACTGCTGAGGTTTTGCCATCCCAAGAAATCCCAGCTTCAGAAACCTGAAGTTGGGGACTATCTCCATGGCTTCTTTCATTAATGTATAGATTTTTTTGAGGTGCATGTGTGGTTTATTTTGTAGGCCAGATGTCTACAATGATCTATTTGTTCTTTGCGTTCATACACCATAATATCATAGTTTGAACCTTTTCCCTGTGTGCATCATTTAGGAGGCTACTCATGGTTGTATTATTTGCAAACTTAACAGTGGTGCTTGAGTCTGGATGGGTTCAGTAATCAGTGTAGCTTCTGATGCTAACGCAGTGTTAAGTACTGTGCTGTTCAGGTCATTTTATGACTTAAACTAGGAAAATAGTAGTTCTTCTTAGAGGCTTTAAGAGTCTCTTATTCCTGAGCTTCACAGTAGTTGTTTAGTGAAAGTGAAAATCAATGTTAACTCTTTACCTCATAAAGATGACATTTAAAATCCTCTCCGGTGTATATAAGTAAAGATCATTGGAATATTTTTTCCAAGGGTAGCCCCAGTAAGCTTATTGGCTGAGACCTCCTTCGCTAAACCTCTGATGCACACACAGTCATTTTTTTCTGGAAGCAGGCCGAAATATGACAGAAACCTGAAACTCAGTTCAGAAAAGAGAAACGAGGATTAGCGCTACCAGGTGTCCAAGGGGAAAGAGCTAAAATAGAATTTACTCACATCACTTGCATCCTTTGTTATTATAGACACGTTTAGCCATAGATATATGTGAATACAGAGAAATTTGCCATCAGCTTGTTGTAAGTGAAAAAAAGTAACATACAATGACATTAACTCACCATGTAAAATTATTGGATTATAACAAATCTGCCAATACTGTTTAGGATTTATTTATTTATTTTTAACTTGCTGAGGCAGAGGGTTTGTTTTACTCTAGTGTGCCAGGTCCAACTGTAATCTGTTGTTATTTTTACTCCAGGTGTAGGCATCGGTATTGTAGACCTGGGCTTTGATCGGGCTTTGGCCAAGCAGCTGGGAGCTTACCGTGCTCCCTCCATCATCGGGGTGGTGAACGGAAGGGTGACCTTCTTCCATCAGGCAGTGGTGCGGGAGTTCCTGCGACAGTTTGTTGAAGATTTGCTGCCCCAGAAACTGGTGATGAAGGTAACTAAAACTGACACAATTGTGCTGCTACTGCATGTGTGTGCCATCATCAGTTTTTCTTCTGTGTTTATAGATTAGTCATCATGGCTAATAAAGTTGCAGGAAGTATATTTTTAAGCTAATTTCTGTTGTTTTTGTAGCTCACTGACGATAACTACATGGCATTTCTTGAAAACTGGCATGTGGAAAATAAACCCAGAGTTCTGTTGTTTGATCAGGTCCCCGTTGTTCCCCTGCTCTACAAGGTAGGAGAAGAACACATCCAGCTCCAAGCAAATAGATCACTGATTACAGATTGAGTTGTTCAGCCTGCCTCATCTCCTGCTTATAAAAACCAAAAATGCCTGACGGCACATAAATAGACTCCCAACAGCAAGTGCAGAGGTCTCTGTTTTTGCAGCTCTTCCACTTAAAATTGTTCCTTTTTCCAAATAGATTAATTATATATTTATGTACTGCACAGAATTTTAGCTAATTTATTTTCACCTTAGATGGTTAACAATCAAAAACGAATACAAAAGCACCCTCATTTTTGTCTTGAGCACCCTTTCAGGCTCTAATCTTTCCATTCAACCCCTCAGTTGACGGCATTCGCCTTCAGAGATTATGTGCGTTTCGGCTTTGTGGACCAGGGTGGCACAGGCAGCACCAGGCTCCTGCTGCAGTTCAACATAAACACATACGCTCCCACCATGCTGCTCTTTAAGGAAGACACGGTGAAGCCTGTTGACATCATCCAGGTACACCAGGAATATGCTGCAGCTTAAAGCCGGTTCCTTACGGTAATAGATTTAAGCTTTACATACAAGGACCTTTGTTTTTTTATCAGGCCAGAGGGATGAAGCGACAGATGATGGATGAGTTTGTCTCAAACAACAAGTTCCTGCAGGTGCCACGGCTGGTCAACCAGCAGCTTTTTGATGAGCTATGTCCTGTCAAGCAGTTCCACCGGCGGAGGAAGTAAGACATTTTGTGAACAGATTGGTAGCCAATAGTCCTGCACTTATAATCCTACTTAGATTGACCTCTTGTAAACTGAACCAAGACTGTTAGAAGCAAAATACATTTTTCATAACTGTAAGAAGCAGAATAGTTGGACAGTTGTCATGATGGTAATGAAAAGGTTGTGTAGTTATATTCGACTGCGGTGGCTGGGGAGCTGATTGTGAGTGGTTTGCAGGTACTGTGTGCTGCTGATCACAGGTGATGACCCAGCCTATCTCCCAGCCAATAAGGCCTTCCTGGACTTTGCCTCAGGCAACAGCAAAGATGTGCTACGGTTTGCATATGTCTACCAGCGTCAGCAGCAGCCTCTCTGCCAGGCGTTGCTCCAGAATCAGGGAGCACACTCTGCTCAGGTCAGTGGTCAAAACACACACAGTCCATACTTTACAAAAGCCATCCCCAAAGTCAATAGTACTGCAGCCCGCTTAACAACCAGAAAATCTTTTTTAGTTGCTGTTATTACTGCGGCCCACCCCGGCCCACGCTTTGGGAATCACTGCTTTGCAACAATCATCACTTTTCTGTCTGTTATTGCTACAAAAAAACAAAACCTCAAGGACATCCTGCACTTTTTGGCAAACCACCTTCATTTACCCAGAACAACCTGCAATGGAAGATCTCTCTGATACGATGTGTCACATTACCGATATGTGCAGACTAGAGATGGTGCAGCGCCTCAAATTACAGTCACAGTGCTCCTAAACACTGACAGGTGGTGATTCTCGAGAGGCGGAGCCAGACTGGTAAAGTCCTGTACCGCTCCGTGAGCGGTGGCTGGAATGGCAGCGAGGAAGACAAGTACCACCTTCATGAACAGCTGGAGCTCCTTCAGAAGGACCCCACCTATCTGACTTCAGACGCCACCTTACCAGAACTCAACAACGAGATGGCCCCCGTAAGTGCCAGTGTAGATGCTTTAGTTGAGAGCCTGCCAGGCTGGGTCTGCATGGGCATTCACACATTCATCTGAGGGTGAACTTCATTGAATTATATTTTTGCATTAATGTCCTTATTTTCCCCTTACCAGATTTTTATCATTCGGTGGATGAATGCTGCTTATGATTACATGCTTCAAATATACGATGACCTTCTCTACTCAAATTGGTAAGACAATACTGACCCAGGGAATCTGCTGAGTTCATTGTAAGAAAGAGACAGTCAAACAATGTTTGTTTTTCCTGATATTTTTGAAATGATTAAGTAGGTGAATCATTCTGTATCAGAATGAATATGTATGTTGAGGTGGCTCTGTATGTTCTTACGTTCTGTCTTTAGTTACAGCTGTTATGCTGCTCCTCTAAAGTGTATAAACATGTAGAGACAAAATTAGCTGAAATGAAAACTTTGCGCTGTGCATTGTATTTTTTTCCTGTATGTTTCAATCCAAACTCATTTTTTTGCTTCATTTTTTTCCTGCAAGGCGAGAGATGATGCCTATTCTGTCCTTGATCTTCTCAGCGCTCTTCATTGTTTTTGGCACTGTCATCATCCAGGCATTCAGGTGAGGTAGACCCTGTTGGCAGACACGCATGCATACTGAAACTTGACTGGTTGGCAGGTGCTTGCAGATGTTGAGCTGAGTCAAACTCTGGGAAAATATCATGTTCTCAAAAGACTGATGATTTTCTTTCTTTGGTATATTTTCAGTGAGCCGGGTGAGAGCAAACCCCAAAAACCAAAACCAAAGCCAAAGGAGCAAACACGAACTGAGGATGATGCATCGAGCAGAGCAAGTACCTCCAGGTAATGTAATGACAAGTATAAGAGCCACTCTCATACCTTCCATGAGCGACTCTAATTGGAAATAATCCTTTTGAAAGCATATTTTGAAATTTTGTGGCTTTTTATCTAGCAGGCAGGATCATGGATGATTGCATGTGACCTAATAGAATAGTGTTTGTGTGTTAATAGTTTCTCAGTCCAATACACCAAAATCCTTTGTCAAAAGAGAGTGCAGGTATGGGTGAGTTTTGTTAGATAAATGATCATGTACTTTTTTATGCTTTAATGATTCCTAGGTCACTTTAAAGTGGTGTAAACAAACAAACAAGCAAACAAACAAAAAGAAACATGAAACTGGACTAAAAAGGATTGAAAAAGAAGGCAGTGTCCAAAGAAAAACTTTGAAAGACCTCCGAGAAAGCCTGCAGAGCTACTGCTCAAGACTAACTTTGAAACTCACAAAAACATTTGGCTCTTTGGAAGCAAAATATAAAGAAATGAATAATGACTCAAAACCTTTGCACTGTACTGTACATGGACATGAACTACAAAAGCATATTTCATTATTTTTTTCCCCTTTGGTTTGTGTAGCCGTCCTCCAAAAAAGGACTTTGTGGAGGTGACAGAGCTAACAGGCATTACATACACCAGTAACCTTGTCAAGCTGAGGCCTGGCCACATCAATGTCCTGCTGGTGCTCACCAATGCTTCCAAGAGTGCTTTGCTCAGGAAATTTGCCAAGGAGGTTTTCTCTTTCTCTGGGTAAGTGTGGAGGTTTTACTTTTCGTTAGTCTAAAGTGGTATCTGCTATACTATTGATCTGGCCTTCTAATATCCTCCAATGGCTATCCTAAATCCTAAACCTCTTTGCTGCCTATCTGCAGGTCTGAGACCCTCCACTTCTCCTTCCTCAACGCTGATAAGCATCGCCACTGGATGCCATCACTCCTTCGCTTAGCTTGTGATGGTGCGCAGAGCCAGAGCCATTCAGATGACGAGGAGGAGTCTTCCAACTACATGGGCTATGTCCTGGCCCTGAATGGCCACAAGAAATATTTCTGCCTCTTTAGACCCGTCTTCACAGGGGACGATGGCAGCGATTCATCTTCTGATACCTCATTCTCCTCAGACAGCAGGAGAAAGTCCCGTTCCAAGTCAAGGTCTAGCTCACACTCCCGGTCGCGATCCCGTTCCAGGGAGGATGGATCCAGCTCCAGGAGAGGCTCCAGCAGGGCCACTAGCATAGAGGTCCACCATAAGCTTGACAGGCTGGGACTGTGGATGGAGAGGCTAATGGAGGGGACCCTGCCCAGGATACATGTCCCGGCATGGCCCACGCTTGTTGACGACACCGCAGAGAGCTGAAGCTGAAGTAAGAAAATTACTTTTCAGGTTTGTTTGGGTTTTTTTTTAAAGCTCTATTTTGCAGATGTAGTTTGCCACTGAACTGTTGAAATCCAGTGTTTTACAACAGCAGAATGCGCATTCTTAATTGTTTTGTTAACGTGTTTACATCCACACAATGCATTATGGGTCAGACGTTATCTCTAGCTAGCTGTGTGTGCAAAAATTGTCCTCTACATTCATGAGGTTAAACTCATGCAGCATGGGAGATGTGCGTTTATTTCTGTCTGCTCAAGGACTTTAAAACCACAATGAACCTCTGAAATTTCCATCAACTGTTAACACCTCCCTAGAGTTTGACCTTTTAACGTTATGCCCCACTGATGGAAAAATCTGACACTACAGAGGCTTTCTTTGGGAGCAGGCTAATGATGGCATGCAAACTGAAATTGTTGCACTGTTTACAGATGATTTGTTTCTGTGGGGTTGCAGGATCCTTCACTTGAATTTGATTTTGTACTTTAGTTTGCTATTCATAGCTGACATCGCTTTCAGACAAACAGAACTTAGTACACAGCCTCAGAACACCCAATAACAAGGTGAAATGCATATTGATTAACCTGTTAGAGGCTGATTTACCTGTTTTGTTTGTTACCTTCAGTCAACAAGAAACATTAAATCAAACCGTATATTTGTCCATTTTAATACTTGGCCCTTTAACCACAGCAAATGTTAATGCATGGAATAAGTAGACCTAAAATCACATCATAAAATTCACCCTTGTCTCTGTAATAGAATAATTTGCTGCTCAACAAATAATAATGGTATTCTTCTATGTCTTTTGGAAGTCATTCTAACTGTATAAAATGAAGTGTAACTAAATTCCTTTTTAAAACAGTTTATTTATTAAAGTGTGCAAATATGTTTGACCTTGATATCTCTGTTGTTTGTGCTTCTTTTAACCGACACACATTGTTTATATATCTACACAGTGCTCATCATATACAAGCGGGCAAATGGTTGACTATTTGAGGCAGATGCACTGTTTCCACAACATATTTTTAGCATCACTTGGTATTTAGAGTACACTTAAATATTTGACATTGTTTACATTTCGACAAATAATACAAGAACAAATATTGACCATAAATATAACTTCTGCTACATTACATTAATGCATGATCAGCATGTGCTTGAAGTACGCTGCGTGTCACGGACACTCGCGTGTTTTCTCGCTCAGTTGTTATTAGGAATGTAAGACACTTTCTTCTTGGTCAGGTCTTCAGGGCCAAAGGAGACTGGCAGAAGCTCTTCCACAGTCATCTTCATATACGAGCCATCAGGCTTTGACAAGTATACATCCCAGTTTGATCCAAACTGTAAAGAAAACGGGGAAAGCAAAGGGCTGGAGTCTTACAGGATACTCAAGTGTTTCACACTGAAATGTTTGTTTAATGAGAAACTAGCACCTTCTAATGTGTTACACAGGCCACAGACAGGATAAATATTGCCTAGAGTGACGCGTGAGCTTGTCACTGTGTACTGTATACAATCACTGACTGGAGATTAAAGATCCCTTTTAAGCAAATCTGCTCCAAACCAAAATGAGCAGAGTTAATACCTCTCTCATGAACTGCCTGCAGCCTCCACATGGGGAAATGAACTGGTCACTCATGTCACTGAGGAAAGGAGAAGAAGAGTTTTGAATTGGCAAATAGTTGTTTACTTATATGAAATGTAGAAAGAAAAACTCATGGCTTCTATTTAATATTAGGATTCATGGCAGAATTTCACATAATTAGTTATAGTATCACTTCTCCAGCTTTTTCAAGATTTCTGACTGCTAAGGAGAAGTATCCTATAGCCTTAACTCTTCCCTAACAAACAATATACAGACAAAAAAAAAGTCTTAACTTGGTTTAAGAAATAACATTGGTAGTCTGTCTGTGTTTCTTAAGGTTTAGCGACGTGCACAAAGACATGCAATGTGGAGTGAGTCATAGTCTCAGACTTTGCAACAGCAGGAAGGATGCCTGCATCTGTGGAAACGGAGAACTTTCCAGATTACTGTGTGTGTGTATGTGTTAATTATACGTGCTCCTTACCTGGCAATTGCAATGGCCTTGAAACGTCGGTGCCCTTCTGACACTGCCTTCGCAATAACGTTCCTCTCAGCACACATTCCCAGATTGTAACAGGCATTCTCCACATTACAACCTGCCGAAGACACAAGAATAGAAAGGGATTGTTTTGGCAACATGAGCCATAAACGGGGTTCTTCACATGGTAAAAAACATTCACAGCTGTTTACCAGCCTTTTACCCTTCCCCAGACATTCCCACTGAGGGACACGTGACTTGCCAAGGTTTGTACAGTCCAGTGTCACTGACCAGACTTTTGTGTCTTTGCTTTACTGTAGACAGTGGTCTGACATCCCTCTCGGTGCACACAGTGCTGTTGAAGCAAGTGATAACCGAAGGGCTCCCTTAGCTCGCGGGAACGCTAAGATGTGTTCCTTCTCAGAAATGTGATTTACCTCAGTCATGTGGAATTATAAAAAGCTGAGGATGTAGAGCCAAACGATAAATTATAAACCTTTATCTGAGCTTTCCGCACCAAGTCCAGACATTTGAACTGTCAGGTAATCATTAACACAGCGGATCAAGACAACTCAGAACAAACTATTGTGTAATTTCTTGTGCATTTCATTTGGATAAAACAAAAACAAAGGTAAGAGCTGGGAGGTTTTGTCATTTCTCACTCGTGTGTGGAGATCTTGCACCATAAAGAAGCAAGAATTGACTTGATTCAAATACAAACAGCATAATAATTTAGCTCACGTCTTCCCGTCTTTCACTTTATATTTTTCAGGGTACAATTATGCTAAAAGTTACTTTTGTGTTTTGGTGTAACAGCATTCATTCAGTAGTAAATAGTAGCCAATAACTTGCTTTTGTGTTCAACCCAAACCTAAAACCATTACCTTAAAGCTTCATATACACGCGTCTACTAAAAAACAACAAGTTTCACATGAGACTTACCTGTATGCACACTGTTGTCAAGGGTGAGCAGCGCAGCCCCGACTCTGAATTTGCTGTAAGGACAGTAGGTTTGCTTCTTCGCCTCGTGGGAGAGCTGAATAAGTTTTGCAACTGTCTCTTTGGAAACATGTTTAAAGTCACGATCCTCAATATGCATCACCTCACTGTTGGACTGGGTTCCTGCCATGATTACGGTTGTGTTTTCTAAGATTTCTTTTAAAGTTGGTGTGTGAGCCTGTTGTAGCTCAGCTTTAAATGTGAATGGGACAGAGGGAAAGGGGAGAGGGCACAAACAGCCAATCACTCACCAGAATGTCAGCATGCTGTCATAAAGAAAGGGAAGTGTTGTCCCTTTGTGACTTTTGTGCAGATGTGACATGAAACCGAGGTTTGGGCAAGACTCTGACTTAAGTGTGACTCACCTGCCTGACTGGATTCTGAGGAATTTTTGTAGTGTGTTTTAGTTGTGTCAAATGACAGAAAAAACAGTTTATTCTCAGAAAATGTTTATTTAAGGTCCATATGTTTAGAGTCAGTGGACAATAGAAGGTTTCAGAGAGCAAAAACAATCCCTGAAACAGATGTTATCCAAAATCTATGACAATGTTTTCATTTCTGTATAACACTGTAATATAACTGTAACATAAAAAAGTGTTTTTAGCAGAATGAATTGTAAAACCTGGTTCAGTTTGTATCATAATGGTGATATTCAGTCAGTGGGAATAAAAGTCAGTCAGGTGTAGGTTCCAGGTAATTTAGCTTTAACAAATATATCTGTGATTATATATAAAAAATTAATATAAAAGATAAACATAGCATTTTTGGTCCTTCAGGAGCCATTCAAGTTTGTTTCTTTTTTTTTCTTCTTTTTTTTAATCAAGGTAGAATTTTCTGTTAGCTAGTGGTAAGGATTATTATTAGCTGTTCTCAATAACCTGATTGATCCATCCAATGTAGTTTCTGACCTTGGTGTAGACACCAGGGTAGTATGAAATCGCACAGCCGATGCCCCAAGATACAATGCCTTCAAATTTACCGTTACAAACAAGAGGTCCTCCAGAATCACCCTGAAAAAGGAAAAGGAAAAAAAAAAAGAAGATTTCAGGGTGTTTGTTACCTGATAGGACAAATTTTATTTATTTATTTATTTATGTATTTTTTTAAAGGAAACACAAAATATGCATAGTCCAGCTACCGTTAGAAGTGATATTGCTTTTGTTAGTGGGACATTGTTGCTGCTGTTTGGCAATTTAAAGTTTACCACATTACTCCATTAAAAAGCAAAATCAAATGCAAAGTCAACAGTGTAAAATAGACAAACTGAAGTGTCCATTTCCAAGTCTTCTATCATTCTTTTGTATTTCATTTTTGTATTTACATATGTTACCTGACAGGAGTCTCTCCCGCCGTTCCTAGAGCCAGCACAGATCATGTTGTCTGTGATCCTGAAGGGGTAGTAATTCCAGCAGCTGGTGAACAATTCCACCTCCACTGACCTCAGTTCAGGGGATAAACTCTGGCTGTACATCCAGGTAACACCCCAGCCACTAACTGTGCAAAGATTCAGGTTTTGCAGTGGCGGAGAGTTAGGGTCTGGCAACGAGGCTGGCTCGACCATGGCATTGATGATAGCTGGACGGTCCAGCTGACCCACAAAAAACATATCCTTCTGTCAGTCAACATTGTCTACATATCATACATAATATAACGTTCAGTCTATCATTTAACAATGCCTTATTTAGCCATAAAAGCTAGTTTTCTTCTGCAGTCCCTGCCAGGTTGATAGAATGATTCAGAAAAAGGACAAAGATGCAAAAGCATGTTAACACAATTATTATAAAATCACAGTTAGTGAAAACTTCAGATTATGACAACACATTTTATTAGCTAATAACTACTGTTTTATAGATTTGGAGACAGAGGGTATAGTGGGTATAGAATCCCAACAATGTTAGATACTAAAATGAACTTTGTGGAAACGTTTACTGAAACTCGGTAAAACTTAAAGTAATCATAGTGCGAGGTACAGTAATGTGAAAAGGAAAGAGTTCTCCGGTGAAAACTGAGTACACCCTCACTGCTTCCATAGCAATTAAGAGGATAAGTTGCAGGCAGGTCTGGAGCATTACATTTTAGACTCTCTAGGCTTCAGTGAGCATGTTAAATGTTAAAGTTCATGACAAACAAGCTATACTTAGAAACTTTTTTGCAAACCTAACCCAACCCAAGTCATACATATGACTTAAGTTTGCAAATATACTCTGAGTAAACAACAAGACTTCCTGCAACAATGAAGATGTTTGGCCATAATTTCACAGCACCACGTGTGGCAAAAATCAAACACAGCACAACGACCATGAACTCCTCTGTATAGCAACGTATTCTAGAGTCACTGGCTTATGTACCAGGACAATGATCCCAAGGGCAGTAACAAGTACAACAGAGTGGCTGAAAATGAAAAGAATCGATTGGCCAGTCAAAGTTCAGACCTTAGCCTGACTGAAATGTTATGGCAAGGAATGCCCACAAAGTTCAATGAACTGAAGCAAAGTGGCAAAGTGGCAAAATTCCAAAATGAGAGACTAATAAAGTCATAGAGAAAACCAAGTTATTGCTGCTGTGTTTAATTTTCAGAGTCCTATGAAAACTTTCTTTTTCATATGACTAATACACTATAAAAAACAAAACAAAACTGTGGCGATACAGCAAAATAATTAGGCTTCTGAAGAACCTGTTAAAAGATAAGGTTTAATGAAGATCTATTATGGGTTTTGTTGCCACATAATAGTTTATGCCGCTTGACACACATGCATACTCAAACATCCAGGTAAGGAAATCCCACAAAGTTGATTCTGTTCTGTAGGATTTTCAGTGGGAGAAATGTTTCGTCACGTATCCAAGTGACTTCTTCAGTCTCAGCTGACTGCAGGTTTCCCCAAGCTTATAAACAGTACATTCCTATAATGACCGAAACTAGCACAATGGGCCGTGAGGTCAGTTTCATGATCATTAATATGCAAATTGTCATGACCATTGATCAATGTCCATGGATACTATTCACAGAGAGTTGAGGAATGACAGCACTCACAGCGTTGTAAGAGGGTGAATATTAAAGATCATGAAAGTGACCTCCTGGTCCGTTGTTATTCAATGGGGCTAGTTTCGGTCATCAAACCTGCAGTCAGCTGAGATTGAAGAAGTCACTTGGATGAGTGACAAAAGGTTTCTGCCTCGGGAAATGCTATGTCCAGACGAACAGAATCGACTTTCTGTGACTGCTGGAAAACATTTTATCGTTGGCTCAATGAGGGATTCATCATCAGTCAGGAAATTATTAATAGAGCTCAACAACACAATTACACAATCCTCTATAAAGGACAGATGTAATACTAAATAAACTACATAGGTAGTTTTGTTTACCAGCTTAAAGACTTTTCTTCTATCTATTATCTAGAATGGAAGATAAGGGAAGGGAAGGAAAACTACAGGAGGAAGACAGAAGAGCAGCTGCAACAGTACAACATCAGAGGGGTTTGGAACAGCCTGAAGACAAGCTCAGGACAAAAATCAACCCCCCAGGCTGCAGGAGATTTGGGGTGGGTGAATGACCTAAACAAATATTTTAATAGGTTTGATCAACCACCCACCCCTCCCCCAGCATCGTCCCCCCTGCTGCAATCTCCCTCATCTTCAGGGACTGCCTGTCTTTCATCTCACACCTCTCAGCTCCCAGCCATCACACCCACCCCAGGCTTCTGTGGACTCCAACATACACCACCCCTCCCCCAAAATCCACTCTATCTATCTTAGCACTTCAAGTGAGGAACGAGCTTCGCAAGATCAAGGTACGGAAGGCTGCAGGTCCAGATGGCATCAGCTCCAGGCTCCTGAGGTGCTGTGTAGATGAAGTGTGGCATTCTAGGATATCTGTTCAACCTGAGCCTGTCGCTGGCATCCACCACAGCTGTGGAAGACTTCCTGTGTGGTACCGGTACCAAAGACCTCCCATCCCAAGGACTTCAGCAGCTACAGGCCGGTAGCCCTGACATCGCATCTGATGAAGACTCTCGAGAGGTTGTCTCTAAACCATCTGCGGCCCCTGTTGAGGTCTTCATTGGATCCGCTGCAGTTTGCTTACCAGCCTGGCATCGGGGTGGAGGACGCCATCATCTACCTCCTGCACCGAGCTCTGACTCACCTGGAGAAGCCTGGAAGCACTGTGAGGATCATGTTCTTTGATTTCTCCAGTGTTTTTAACACCATCCAGCCACGACTTCTGAGGGACAAGCTGGAGCTATCAGGAGTGGACCACCACATGTCCCAGTGGATACTGGACTACCTCACAGAACGCCCACAGCATGTGAGGACACAGGGCTGTGTCTCTGACACGCTGGTCTGCAGTACGGGGGCCCCACAGGGAACTGTGCTGGCACCGTTTCTCTTCACCCTCTACACTGCAGACTTCTCCATCAACTCCCCACGCTGCCACCTACAGAAGTTCTCTGACGACTCTGCCATAGTCGGCCTCATCACAGCTGAGGACGACTCAGAGTACAGACAGTGGACTCTGGACTTTGTGGACTGGTGCCAGCAGAACCACCTGCTGATCAATGCCGGGAAAACCAAGCAGTTGGTGGTGGACTTCCGGAGATCCAGACCCACCACACTAACACCGGTGAACATCCAGGGAGTGGACATTGAGATAGTGGACTCGTATAGGTACCTGGGTGTTCACCTGAATAATAAACTGGACTGGAGCCACAACACTGATGCTCTTTACAGGAAGGGTCAGAGCAGACTCTACCTGCTGAGGCGGCTGAGGTCATTTGGAGTACAGGGAGCGCTTTTAAAGACCTTTTATGACTCTGTGGTGGCATCTGTCATTTTTTACAGTGTTGTATGCTGGAGCAGCAGTTTATCGACAGCTGAGAGGAAGAGGTTGGATAAACTCATCAGGAAGGCCAGCTCTGTTCTGGGATCCACCCTGGATCCAGTGCAGGTGGTGGGAGACAGGACTCTGGCCAAAATAATCTCTCTGATGGACAGAGTCTCCCACCCCATGCATGTAAATGTTGCTGAACTGCAGAGCTCCTTCAGTGGCAGACTGCTGCATCCTAGATGCATGAAGGAGCGTTTCCGCAGGTCCTTCCTCCCTGCAGCTGTCAGACTGTACAACCAAAACTGCTCCCAACAAACATAGATGTTTACATCAGCGCTGTAACTTGCACTAATCAACTGAATAACTACTACTGTTATAAATACTTTTCTCAGTTTATATGTACTAACTTATTGGAAGTTACATGTCTACTTTTTAATGCACAGGTACAATAGAAAATCTGTACTTTTCTAATTATTCTAAATATTCTTAACTATTTAAACATATTTCAGTATCCTGCTCTGTTTGCACACTACAACCTGGGTTTGCCACTTATCTGTACCTCCCATCCCAAGGTAAATGTCTAGAAACAGTAACTACAAATCATGAGGTGTTTGTCATGGCTGTCCCTTACCTTAAGCAGCATGATATCATTGTCAAGCATCCAGTAGCTGTACTGTGAATTTTTAACGATCAAGGAGACGTTGAATATCTGCTCCAATCCATTCCACTGGGTGAGACTGTGCTGACTCAGGACCACTTTAATCGTGTGACTCCTACAAGAGGAGAAGACATGAATAATTGTTCAACTGATCAAAGACACACAAAAGTTGTTCAAATATTTAAAAAGGAATAAATGTATTAATAATTATAATGATAGCACAAAACATTGACGTGCTCTGTATTAACATATGAATGCAAGGTTTTGATCAGTGTCTGTGCTCCTGATGTACAGCTGCAGTAACTTACGCCCTCCAGCAGTGGGCAGCAGACACCACCCATTGCGGGTGGATGAGGGTGCCTCCACAGAAATGGGAGTTGCTGTACAAGAGGGAGGCTTGATATTTGATGGTGTAAGGGTTTACCAATGCACCCCCAATTATTCTGTTCCCATATGCACCTAAGATACACAGAGACAAAGGATTATGTCATAGATCCCATTCAGGATACAAGCTTAGTCCATATTAAATTTGCTTCTTTCTTTTTTTTAAACCCAGCTAGAAACCGTTTGAAAAGGACAACACATCAAATTTAGGAATCTAGAGATTATTGATGTTTCTTTTGAAAAAACAAAAAACAAAAAACGCTGCAGTTTTGAAGGCTAACTTCTCCCCATTCAAGGGTTTTTTTTTAGAGGCTTAGTAGTTGAGCAGGGACATTGGCATGTTTTTTGTTTCATGATGTATCAGACATTTCACAGTGAATGCAGGTCTGGACCTCTTTCCAGAAGACTGATGTTGCTACAAGACATGCAGACTGTGTTTGGGATTATCTTGCTGAAATAATCAAGGTTTAACCTGATAAGGATTTTGTCTGGCAGCATTTGTCTTTAAGCACTACACATGTGTGTATTATCCATGTCATGTCAGGGTCTCGGATTCTGACACAGAAGTTAACCATCTCCTCTTTAGTCCATGATTTCAAGGGTTTTTCTGATTTGCCTCAGTCAGGCTGAAATAAGCTCTGTTTGAGAGAGTGTGCCAGTGTTTCACTATTTTTTATACATATAGGGGTATTTTCTTTGCAGTGACCATCCATGAGCAAAATCAGACCTGTTTCAATGCAGTGCTGTCAGACTGCCTGAAGATTGTGGCCATTTAATATGGATTTTGCATTGTTTTTGTATTTTTTTAATCATATAATGTACTGTAAGTATTTTTATGTTGAGAAGACATTATACTTCAATTGTAGCCGTTTACTTGTACAGTTTTTCACAGAAAGGTGAACTCCTTTCCATTTTTAATTCTGAAAGCCTCAGCCTCTCAGAATTAAAGATGTTTATACCACTCATATTACTGAATAATTCAAATTGATGTAGTGTCCCACTGCCTCTTTTGTTTTTAATCTTTAATTGCAACTACCTTAGCTTTTGTTGCTGGCATCGAATGATAATTCTCAGTTTCAGCATCTAGAAGATGGTCTTTGAATCATATACTTTGAAATTTTCTTCCCACATTTCCCACTGAGCTTTTATTTAAATTTTGCAAAACATCCAACTTTTTGGAAACCGGATTATACCTGAAGTCAGATATTGCGTAACTATGTAGTCAGTGTCATTGACTCACCTGTTAGTTTAACAACAAACAGGAAGGCCATTAAGAGGTGGCAGGATTGAGCCGGGTTCATCACAGTAACTGGTGCAAGAAGAAAAAATGAGCATCAATGGTAGTCAGTATCACAGATCACAAATACATGAAGATGTTTTGTAGAGTGGAAAAAACACACATTTTAATCTCATACGCTGTAAATTATAATCTGCACAGACTAATGAGGTAAAATCATCAGTTTGATTGAAAAATTCTGGTATTATTTTGCACAAAACCAAAAGCCCTAAATAGGAAACTTATGTGACATGTGTGATCATTTGTAACCAAACACAGCAAGGTTGCAAGATGGTTTCACAAACATAATGACCAAATCAGTCCACGCACAGGCAGACACTAGAAACATGCCAACGCATATAAACGCAATTTGTTGTAAGTTCCTAAAATTGTAAGTGTATCCACGACCACACGCACACACGCACACACAAATTAAAAAAATATCAGAGCTAATAAATTATATGTATCAATACATCAAATAAAGTCCTTCATACAGGCCGCATTAGCACTCTTACTACCAGCATCATTTACTAACTATTCATCACATCTTAGAACTTTTATCTCAGAGTTTTGTGATCTATGTAGCATAGTAGTGACAGTATCAATACACAAAATCGCTTCACAAACACAACACACACGTACAAAAACCTGCCAAGGTACTCAAAACCTCACAAAGGGAAATCTATTAAGTTTCAACACATGTTGTCTGTGGCGATATGAACTCCTGCAAAGTTTGAATTTTATGAATACAATGGTGCAGTGAAGTTATGGCATTAACACAGAGGCAAAGTCATTCATAAAGTTTGTCTAAGTTCTACATTTAAATGGAGTCATTTGAACTTTTAATTAAAAATAAGGAAAATCCCGATTAAGCTTTACTTTCTTATTACACAATCAGCTGGTACACTGCCATTAATTCCACACCCGCGCTGCTAATGAGCAATACTATATAAGCAAGGCTTCCTCACCTTATTGGGAGTCGAGTATAAATCCGCACAGGCCGGGACACACGCTCTAACACAATTCTCTCATACCGAGACAAGTTTGAGAACTTGGGCCTCTTTTATATTGTGTTCATACCTGTCACTCTCATTATTCCCCACCATGATACACCATTTATCTAAATGTCTCTCTCACACACACATAGAAAGGTGAGTCTGACCTAGTACAAGAAAAAAAGACATCCCCAGCCTTGTCTTTCATTACACCTTTCTTTCTGGGGCCTTTGTTCTCACAGCTTCAGTCTATTGTCTAGTGGTGGAGACAAAGTATTGCTGTGCAGAGGTGAAACCCAACAAGCCAGAGAGATGATAAAATACACCTACCAGACATCTTGTTAGTATATCCAGTGATGTTAGAGAGCGCAGGACAAAAGCACGAGTATGAGGAATGATATCAACCTGAGATGTGGCAGAACTTATAACAGCATTTATTCTTTACCTGGACAAGGAAAAACGTATTCTCAGAAATTGCGTTAAACTGAGATGAGCGTGAGAGCATTTTCCGTCTGCTTCCCCCTGCACATACAGGTCCACATAAATAGACACTATCGTCATTTTTTTGTTCAAAAACACTTGCAGAGCGATGTGATTCAGTGTTTGCTCTAAATTGTTCTGATGTTTTCTTAAAAAAAGGAAAATGTAAAAGCTTTGGTGGTAAACCTTTTAAAATGTGTCACATTTTCAACCATTAGGACCCAACATTCTCAAAATGTTTTTAATAACAAGTCTGATTCTTATGCAAGCTTATGTAATTGTCATGAACATGCATGTCTTTGGAATGTGGGAGGAAGCCAGAGTAGTGGAGAACAGTGAGAACATGCAAACTCCAGGTATCCACCAGGTTTCCAGAACCTTTTTGCTGTGAAGCAACAGTACCACTACAGTGCAGTCCTCGTATGGCAAAGTTTATTCCCTGGGAAAATAAAGCATGCAATGAGTATAGTCACTAAAGTTTACCAAAGGGGTTTTCTTCTGATGTTTTCTTAAAAAAAAAAGGAAAATGTAAAAGTTTTGGTGGTAAACCTTTTAAAATGTATCACATTTTCAACCATTAGGACCCAACATTCTCAAAATGTTTTTAATAACAAGTCTGAATTAACCTAACATCGATGTCTGTGGGAGGAAGTCAGAGTACTTGGAGGAGAACCTTTTCTACTGACCACTCTTTTAGCCATACATTCGTACAGTGTTTTAATTTTGACACTTTAAGTACTTCATCTACCTCTCATTCATACACAGATTATCAGATTAACCGATTAACAGATTAAGCGTCTTTGGAATGTGGGAGGAAGCCAGAGTAGTGGAGAACAGTGAGAACATGCAAACTCCAGGTATCCACCAGGTTTCCAGAACCTTTTTGCTGTGAAGCAACAGTACCACTACAGCAAAGTTTATTCCCTGGGAAAATAAAGCATGCAGTGAGTATAGTCACTAAAGTTTACCAAAGGGGTTTAGGGATAGACAAGCAGACGAGCTTAAAAAGAACAATTTCTTACCTTAACAGCTCCCCCACACCACATCCTCCACACCCCTAAAAAACTGCAGGCTGTTCTGTTTTTGTTGGCAAATCTTAAATTTTAATATTAGACAAAGATAACCGCAGTAAATACAAAATACATTTTTGATTATTTCATTTATTAAGGGGAAAAAAGATATCCAAACCTACATGACCCTGTGTGAAAGTAATTGCCCCCTAAACTAAAAACCACTACTTGTGCCACCTTTAGCAGCAAAAACTGGAATGAAGCATTTGCGATAACTGACAATGACTCTCTCACATCAATGTGGAGGAATTTTAGCCCACTCTTATTTGCATAATAAATGCAAATAAGAGTGGGCCCGTTTTGTTTCATTTTGGGGGGTTTTGGACTTGGTGGTGTGTTGCTGGTGCATTCAGGGCATAACCCAATGGTCGGACATTGTCTTTCAGGATTTTGGTAGGCTTGCTGCTACGAGGAAGCTTCACTGCTCTTTTTTTTTTTTTTTTTTTTTAAAGGTTTTCTCCATTTGTGGACAATGGATCTCACCATGGTTCTTTGTCCCAAAGCCTTTTCCAGACTGATAGATGGCAGTTAATTTGTTTATCATCTGTTCCTGACTTTCTGTTGATCGTGGTATGTTTCTTTTTGAGATCTTTTACCCTGCTTCACTTTATCAGACAGGCTCTGTTAAAGTGATTTCTTGATCCAACAGGTCTGGCAGTAACTAGGCCTGGGTGTGGATTGTGAAATTGAATTTAGCTTTCCAAAATATGCAGTTAATTTGTGATTTAATGGTTGTTTGATGAGCTGAAACACATAAGTGTGACAAATATCAGAAAAAAGAAGAAATTAAGAAGGGGGCAATTACTTTTTCACAGCACTCTAACATTTTGCAAATGTTTTATAATTAAAAACAAACTTTTTAATTTTCGTCATCATCCTTCAAACATCCTTTGAACAGTTGATTCAAATGTTGTCTTGAAAACATCTTAACAGCTTATGGGTAATGTTTTTTAGTGTTGTAGAAATGTTCACTGTCATAGCTGAGAAATCAGTGTTGATTAGCCTGCTCGAGCAGGTATACACTGTATCCTTCCTCTCCTCTCCTCCCTGAGTTTTCTCTTCCCAGGTGTCATTCTCATTTAGGTTCCCAGAAGGGTTTTTTCCATTCTGAGTTCCCACACGTTGGAGCATTTCGTTTGCAGGCCATAACCTCCATATAGTCTTCACTCCCCAAGGTGTCATTGTAACTGTGAGGGTGAAAGGCGATAGCATGCTCAGCTCTCCCTCAGGTGCAAAGCCGATGCGACAAACAGGGTTTCTTTGTGTGTGTTTGCGACAGAGCAAGACAGATGACTTTGGCAAAAGTACATGCACAGTATGGATAGCTTAAAGAGGAGCATCTGCATAAATTTACATGGCAAAAAGATATTTGTGAAAATAATACCTAATTCGCCTACACTGCCAGGCACAAGTGATGATCAGTGAGTTCAAGTACTGAGAAAGGTAAGCTTCTTTAATGGCAACTTGAGGCTGTTTCCCAAAGTGAATTGGTCCCATACAACGTCTGTGGTCAATTGCCACGGACTTCCACATTAAAAGGTTCAGCTTCATGAATAAAAATTGTTTACAGCCTGTCTTTTCTTTCCATAGCTGAGTGATTTTAAATTTAAACTTCATATCAACCAAAACCCAAAGACCAGTGTTGCTTTTCTCTAAATATTCAACTTGCTTACACAGCAAAATCCATGGATCCATTAACTGTCAGAGTTAAGACTGAATTTCAAACAATTCAAATTCAGTGTTGTTGTTGATTTACAACTGTGCTATGCCCTAAAATCGTGTCATAGAAATCAGATAAGATTATACATGCTTGAAAAAAAAAGGCTTCACCTTGAGGTCTCATGTCTATCTGATTTAAAAATATGAAGTCTGATGGATTTCTGTGTGCTGATATCATCAAGGGTAAATCTTTTTTTCACCATAAATCCACACTACATTGAATTTGGAATTACTAATCATCCTTATGTAAGACTCCTCTCTAGAAAATTTCATTGCATGTCTGCCAACATTTAAAAGATTTATGACACAAAAATCACACATAACACAGTTGACAGGACGGATTAGGAGAAAAAGAGAATCCTTTATTTAAGATAAAGGTGGGTGTCTGTGTGTGAATTTTTATAAATATGAAGCCTTTCTCTCTTCAGCTTCTCAGTAGAGGATAACCTCATCTTCCCAAAAGATAAAAAACTATCTACATGTAACTATATGTAATACTGCAGTTGTAACGCTGTAATAGCAATGAAAAGAGAAAGGAGCACTTTGCAGTTTTCCAAATGTAATTATTATGGATCAAATTACACAAACTTCAGTAGGAACCCATCCTTTCAAACCACTCAATCATATCAAAACGAGCCATCACATCATTGTTTTGTTCATACAAGTATTGCACATGGTTAATCTGGTAGAAAAGTGTATTTATGTACTCAGTGTAATATATACTGTACCTAGAGAATATAAGAGTGGTTAGTTCCATTACTTCTAAAAATATCATGTGAATTGCATGATTTTATGTAATTACTATGTAAGAACACTTTTTTCATATTTTACAATATAAACTACTACCACTACTACTACTACTATAAATAATAATAATAATAATAATAATAATAATAATAATAATAAACTATGACAATGGACTCATGTTTAAATAAACTAAAACAAATTTTCTCTAAACTGTTGAAACAATAATATATAAAACAAGTATCCAAGAACATAACAGCATTTGTACCAACAATGACATCAGAGAAATACTGAGAGGAAGAAACTTACCACACTGAATTTAAAATCACCTCAAATGAAGGAAATGAAATCTTTCGATGTCTGTTATGTGAGTTTGGAACAAATTATTAATGCGTTATGGGGGTTTGACAGTACAATTTAACGACATTCAATTTTACTTTTTATCATTTATGGAAAATGTCACAAAAAATGGCAAATGTACTGGGAGAAAAATTCCAGGACGTTTTTTGCTTTTTCACGCATTTTTTTTAAAGTGCAATTTAAAGCATATGAATGAATCAAATAGTTTTAAAAACACATTTCTCATGCTTTAATAATTATTTTAAACAAATAATGATGCAAAAACATATTTCCTGGTTTTAATTTAAAGAGTTGACATTTAGCAAATCAGACACTAGGGGGGAAAAGGTTATAGCAAAACATACAAATTTTCTACAAAATCACTGATGTTGACTTTTTTCTATTAACGAAAAAGAAATACGCCCCAATGTAAAACTGATCATTGATTGAATATTTTGTAAAACTGATAAACACAACCAGTGGGAATGAAATGTATGTCTAATTATACGATGAACGAACTAATTTACTCTTTCATAACACCTGTACAAGCTTAAAGTTGACGTTAGCCGAGGCCAAACAAGGAGCTGTATTTGGTAGCGGTCTGCTAGGCTTCATTGAGTGAGCTGAACTGGACCTCTTTACTGTGTTTGTGACGTTGATGCTTTTTTAATTAAATCAACTGATAAGTAACTTGTGGTAACTTAACACTCTGTCCTCTCATTTAAGAATGGTTACTGGCTCCAAATTATGGAGGTGGGAAGAACCATAAAGCTATTCAAGGCTTTAAAATGTGAGTAACTGTGTGGTATGAGGGTGGCTTTGTCCATCTTTTGTATACAGTCAGTGGTTTTATCTCATTGGTTGAACTGACCTCTTAACAATGCATTTATATTACCATTGTATTACAATAGTTCCATACCATTTACTTGAATTATGTGCTTTGTAGCAATTTATGAAAGGGAGAAAGAAAATTACTGTATGAAGGCGGTTTAGTGTTGGCCCAGGAAACACCTGACAGTTGGAGGCCACACAAAGCTCTCTCTCTCCTATTCTGCTAGGCGAAGCATCAATTATTCAGCTTGCTGTAAATGTGGGACAAGAGGAGGTCAGGCGAGATTCTTCCCTCCATGCTGTGGACGATGCTGACTTGCCAGAAGGGTGGTGATGATCATCATCGGGCTGATGATAATATGTTATTATCATTGCTGACACGGATTCAGTGATGGATGATGACTCACACAGAGAAACACTTGTGCATAGAATACCTCTGCGTTGTCTTGGCTTTGCTACGAGTCTACACACACACACACACACACACATACACTTACTCACAGAGAGAGAGAGACTATTGAAACATTTCAACAGGGATAAGCCTGGATGATGACACAGACAGAGCGCCCTGATACAGTATAGATGAACCTGCTCACCACAGTGTTGCCATAGCAACAATGTAAGGCCTTTCGACAAGTCAGGAGGGTCAGAAGGAAAAGTTGTGATAGGAGATACGTTTTGAATGTGAACTTTGTTGCTCTCTCGCCTCTTTTTCCTCCTCAATCAATGCTACAGTGTTGGTCCGCGCTGCTGCACGATCAACAATGAAATTAAAAACTCCTCAAGGAAACTCGAGGATAAAGGTTGGTGGGGCTGACACCCACTGTTTCCTGTGAGGAATGAATGACCAGGCTGCAGACAGGAGCAGAGGACACTGCAGTGGTTCGGCAGCTGGTATGGTGCAACAGCTCAAAAACCTCTTCTGCTATGACGAGCCTGCTTATGTGTTTATGTTGTGTGCTGTTGGATCTTATGGCAGTCCACAGTGAGTATATAATCTGCTTTGTTTTTATAGTTTTGCTAACAAAGGATTCAAGCTTTCTTTGATTTAAAATATTATATCCAATCAGAGTTTTTCCACATTACTAAAACATTAGCTCCCATTCTCCCAGATGTGTGCCTGAGCTAATTTATTGAATCAATCACTCTTTTAGCAAAACCCTAAATGGTAAATTATCATTTAACCTTTCTGCAAGCACTTTTTTTTCCTCAGGAGGCAGAAGTTAAACACACCTAAAGCACAGAAATCGTTTAAAACTCTCAACTCAGCTCAAAACGGTGCATGGTTTGTTGCTAATGATGAGAGGGAAACTGATAAAAGGTAGAGTGTACATGGGTGCATGGGTGTGCTGAAGGTTGATACCAACACTGGATGGCAGCAATCTGGGAGGCAGAGGAGGGAGAGCAAATTCAGTTCAGTAATTTTAGATGGACTTGGAGCAACTGAGACAGAGTATACTGTGGATGAAATTAAAAAAAAAAATTAGAAGGAACATATAATATGAGTCTTATACAAGTCTTCTGCAATAACATATAATCTATTTGTTCTTTTTCTTTTGTGAATGAGGGAAACAGTAACAAGTGGAAGACCTAATGTCATCAGATCCTCTGTTGCCACCGTGCAGAGGCTCTGATGGGTGTGTACGCTGATGTTTCAGTGCATCACCTTGTTAACAAAAAAGAGTCTGGAGAGGGAGATGGTGGCTGGGAGTCCATTTCTCTTTTTTGCATTTTTTTTTCAAATTTTTGTAGCTATCTTTCAAAATTTACAAATTGTACAATTTCCTTTTATAATTAAGCCAATGTCAGAAAATGTTGTAAATGTTGTTTGAATTTTTTTGTGTGTTTTTAATGTTTTGGGAAAAGAATCAAAGGTCTTGAGAAACGTATCTTAGTACTTACAAAAAACTCTTGGCAATTTATGTCTCAGCATGATGATACTGAGAGTTAGTCCGAATGTTGTTGAACTTTCAATATGACTACTTAAATATGGCTACCATCAACGGTTAGGTAGCCAAATCCACTCAGCAGCACCCCCGTATCCCAACTATACTTTTACATGGCATTCTTCTGATTAACAGTAACAGTTTTAATAAAAAATGCAAATATATATTGGATATATAAATATACATATTGGACGTGATACAACATTACTAAGGGAAAATGTTTGTTCCCCAACTGGTTAGCTGTGATTCCTGGAGGTTTCTGTCTCTCACTGGGTGAAACTGAATTCAAAGAAGGTTCTTCTCCAAAAACCGCTCAGTGCTTACTTTGTCTCTGAGCAGATTGCTGAGATTGTTTATAGATTTTCACGTTTGTCTGTAATCGCTAACTACTAGCTGAGCCATAGTACAATTTGATAAAGTGCAATTCAAACCAGAGAAGGTTTGCCTTCACAGTAAAAGTTGTGCTTCATCACTGCAGACAAGAAGTTTCAAAAGAGCAAAAATAGTCTCTGCTGCAGCGCGGAGAGCAGCTCGACTGTTTGTACACAAGTCTGTCACTTCCATTCATATTATGACTGCAGCACTGGTCATGTGTCTGCAAAAACTCAGTAGATCCCAGATTAAATCTGTAGTTTTTTTTACCATCCATATAGGTAACAACGAGCAGGTCTGATGAAAGTATGAAAAAAATAAGTTTTTAATCTGAACATGGAAATTTGTTTTGGGGGAAGCAGTTTGAAAGTCTGCTCGCGGTTAGATTTATGAATAGCGACTGGAAACAACTGTCAGCCGTGTCTCGTCTGTGTCTAATCTTCACGAAGTCCACTTCTACATATCCTATTCATTTTCAAAGATAACTTAAACAGAACACACACAACTTATGTTCCTTTCTTGGCTTGCTAATGTTTCCATACAGGCCGTGTGCTCATGCAGGGCCGTATAGTAGGTGGTCACACCGCTGCACCAAATTCCATCAGATACCTCGTGTCACTGAAGAGCACCAGCGGCCAACACTTTTGTGGTGGATCACTAGTTCACAGGTACTGGGTCCTGACTGCAGCGCACTGCAACATCGGGTAAGAATGTTCAAGATCTGCCATTAGCAACAATCTGTGACTTCTAAAGTTTCATGTGTCTAAAAAAAATCCAACTACGGTTTATCAGTCAGTTAATTGAGTAATCTACGAACTACAGGATATATTGCAATAACTTGGTTGATCTCCTAAGTTCAAACTTTTAGCACTCAAATACTGTAGCATACCTCTAAACTCCAAAAAAAACAAAAACAAAAACAAACTTATGTGAACGTAACAAGTATCATTGAGCACAGTGTTCCTCTCACTTTTATTATTTCATAAGGGTTGGTGGCTGGACGTTTCAAACAGGTATAGTGCTATGGTAACAAGGGGATCTTAGTATGTCATAGTAAACATCCATCGATTTTCTTCCACTTATCTACTTAAGGGTCGAAGAGGGGTGGATGAGAGGCAGGTTGCCAATCTTCCTGAGCTAACACATAGAGACAAACAAACATTCAGGCTCACATTCACACCTAAAGCCAGTTTAACACCAGTTAACCTTAAGCCCATGGATGTCTAAGATTGTTGGAGTAAGCCACAGTAACCTGAAACAGGGAGAAGATGCAAACTCCACACAGAAATGCCACAGCTTGGATTTTGAACCCAGGACCTTCTCGCTGTGAGAGAAGAGAGCCTCAGAGAGCCACCAGCATGGCCGTAGATGTAATATTTATGGGCATCCACACAGTAAGAGAGTAACAGCATCGTAGCAAACAAGGGACTGCAAAAGGTCTAAGAAATTCAGCAAGAACAAGTGAAGTAAGTGAAGTAAGTAAGCAGCAACTAAGTATGTTAAGTATGTTAACTTTAAGATCAGAGATTATGGGAGCCAAGGGTGCAGTTTGTTTGACTTGGAAGGTGGTAAATACATCAGAGGGTTATCTATGTAACCTGGAATGTCCACTAGGCACTGCAGGTTGTGTGCATCATTTCCAAATGTGGGCTGGCTATTCTCTACAGCCTTCATTTTTGTGAACTCAGATGTAGCTGATCAAAAGAATGGATTGTCAGCCACAAATCAAGGATGAGGATATGTACACTTCCATCACAAATCTGAAACACTTTCACAGACGGGAACATTTCTCTGGCATTTTTTCAGTACACTGTGGTTCAGAGTTAACTTGGCATGATTTTCTATTGCGAGCAGATGGTCCCAACAGATGCCTAAACACAAACATTCATTCTGCTGTGGGTAGGTAACGTCAGGACACAAACTCAACCTTTATGGGGGCCAGTGGGAAGTCAAACAGCACACAGATGCGGTTTAGTCAGCTGACCTTGGCACATCACTGAGAAAGACGGTGAAGTGTGATCTTGTCTGGATGTAGGAAATTGGCCATATTTCTGTCACACTGTCCCCTTCCCCGCCTGTTCACAGTAAGCCATTGTTCACTGGCAGACAAGCAGTTCATGGTGGTCACGATCAAGCCCTGTGCACACTTTGAGTTTGACTTTGTATTCAGGTCGTTTTACTATATCTTTGTCTTTCATTCATTTAGTAAGATACAAACAAATAGCTAACTAAGCTCATATTATTTGTGGGATTAAACAAAAGGCTTCTTTTGTTTCCTCTTTCAAAGAGATCACAATTACACGATTACATCTCCGTGGCTTTTTAGTGCTCTGTTAACAAATGTGATGCAACATGGATTTCTGTGTTTTAGGGCAGAGCAAATGATGATAGTGGCAGGCGACTACAAGGTAAACGTCTTTGAGGGTACTGAACAGTACGCTAAGCCCCGCATCTTGGTCATCCATCCCCTGTACAACAGGAGCACCAACAACGCAGACATCATGCTCATTAAGGTGCTACAGAATCGGTGCAGTAAAGTTACCAGTGGTTTGTTAAAGTTTAATCTGTTACATCTTTCTTTTTTTTTAAAAAAAAACAAAAAACATGTTCACATGGAAACTGTACAATTTTCTGTCCAGCTGCGGGCTCCCATGGTTCTGAACAAATACGTGTCGCTGGCGCCTCTTCCCAGGCAGGGGACGGGTGTAGCTGAAGGCCACGTGTGTCGGGTGTCTGGGTGGGGCTACAATAGTCTGGAAGGAGGCCAGGTGCCTGTCACACTCAGGACAGTCACAGTGCCCATTGTCTCAACTGCAAGGTGTAACAGCAGCGACTCCTTTAATGGAAACATCACAGCAAACATGATCTGCGCTGGCTACAGCACTGGAGGCAAAGATGCATGCAAGGTACAAAGAACAAAGACACCACCTTTCACTAATCAGAAAAAAAAACATGTTTTTAAAAGTTTCAGCTGCAAGGTAAGTGAGTGTTGGACACCACCGCAGCCCTCTGTGCCAAGCATGTTCATTTGATGTTTTGAAAAGGCAAGAAACTCATTTTGAGGTAATAGACTCTCAGAGGTACCATCCATGGTTATCACACAGCACAAGCTGAGCCTACTTTCATCATCTCACTTAAGAGCAAAACAATAACACAGTTCTGCAAACCTCTTTCCCCCAACAGTGTAAGGATACAGTTGATCATGTCAGTGTTGGTTCGAGCTACAAGCTTTTATTAAGGAGACATGCATGTTTGTCCTGAAACATTACTGCAGTTGTAATAATTGCATAAGAGATAGAAAAGCAACCCTTAAAGTAGCAACACAACTGAAAACCTTGACCGGAGTTTTCGCTTACATAGCAGCAAAAATAACCTATGATTTGGTTATTTGCATCGTGAAAGAGTTTCAGCCCGGCCGTTGGTGTGAAACAATAATTTACATGAAATTCAGCGTTTGATATGTGAGTAAGCTATGTCTCACCTTCGGCAAAGTAGAGAATGACTAGTTTAAAATAAACTCTATGTAAAACCTGTGTGTTTGATAAAGTCTTTGTGTGTTGGGGTTTTTTTTTTCAAGCAATAATAATGAATGAAGACATTATGATTTAAAGTTTAGTATTAAAACAAAAAACAGCCAGAACTTTTCTAAAGGAAAAGCAGACCAGCTGTACTCAGTCAAGTTTAAATCCATACCTTGTTGGCCAGTTGGAATTTGTCTTCACCACTACATCCTAAAAGCCACATGTGAGTATTTCACACATGCAGTGCATTATACATGAGATATGGTACTGCTTCAGTAATGTTGAGGTCCAGGCTCTGGGGAGGCCGATGCAATGACTGACGGTGTTCAGGTGTGAGTTTTTCTATCCAGATATGGTTTTGCTGTTTGAGATCATTGTCACCCTGAAAAACACAGTTGTTGCCATTCAGATGCTGTCTACATGGTATCCCATGATACTTCTGTGTTTATAATTCCATCACTTTTGACAAGATCACCGGCTGCAATGCTTCCACCATGTTGACACCAAGATAGCTGTCGACAAAATTTGGATTCATCGCCCATAAGGCCTGTCACCACTGATTTTCAGTCCAGTTCTTGTATAATCTGGCATTCCTGTCTTTTCTCCCTCTTCCCTTACCTTAAAAATGGCTTTTTGACAGCCACCCTTCCACTGAAACCTTTTCTGATTAAGCGCTTGCAAAAAGTTTACATTTTAGCCAGATGAAACCAATTTATCTGGCTAAAGATAAATTGGTTGTTTGCTAAGTTGTCTGTTAGAAACAACCCTTATTCACATCTTGACTTAGGTGCCCTTTTAAATCTTGAATGATTCATGGAAAAAACATTTTCTCATGAAACTGTGGCACAAACATGAACTGAATCATTCAGTAATAAAAGATTCTCTGTAAAATATAGATCTGGCATTAACACACTCACAGGGATGAGGGGGGGCAAGGAAATGAGGTAGAGACAATATATACACACACAGGACAATAAGCAGATACACAACAAGTAGGACGCACAGCTGGAAGCTAAAGGAATAACGAGGTGCGGGAAGTAAACACAACGCCAGACAAAGAGAAGAACAGTTACCAAAATAAAACAGGAAGACATATCTGAATGGGAAACAATGGTTAACTTAACACAGGGGAGCACAGAAAGATGAAGGTCAAAAGTAGATGAGACTGGAACACAAAAAAACACAAAGAGAAACTAACTCAAAGCAAATCGGAACGTCAGCAGAAACTGAAACTAACAAGAACTGAAGGCTCGACAATCAGTGGAAAAAAGAATAGATCAGACCCGAATAACAAAGTACATAATAAAGAGTCTATACAAAACATGAGCTAAACACAACTTGAAAATAACACAACAACTGAATAGCCTGGAAACTGAATACTGGCTAAACAAGGAATACAGAAACTAAGCCCAGAGGGTAGCCTAAATGCAGGACTTCTTCCAATAAAGAAGCAAAATCCAAACAGGGTGCAGGAAAGGTAATTATAAAAAACGAAGAAGTCACCAAGGAGACATGAAACCTTAACATAAAACATTCTCACAATCCAAAGGAAATATGAGCTCACAAAAACTGAAAACCCAGGGACCAAAACCAATGACACATGCCAAATGAGTGAAAAAGCAGCCAATGCCCAAACAAAAACTTGAAAAAATTTTTTGAAAGAAAAACATGAAAATGCAATGGGTGGCTCAAGACTATTGCACAATGCTCCACATTTAAATATTGGAACATGTAAATGTTCCTGTACTGTCTTTTACAGGAACTACAACTGCATAACATCATGTGGATTATTAGCAGGGGTGCACATAAGTGGTCTGCAGGTGCGCATTCGCTGTCAAAATAAAAGACGCGCACCAGATAAGAAGTTGAAACGCACGTTTGCGTACATAAGATTTTCTGGAGGAGGACAGACATTTGTTTAGAACTCTTAAAGATGTCGAAGAAGCAATTACTTTGGTGTTCCTCCACCTTCTGCACCATGGTGCAAATTAGCTGTTATATCTGTATCATTTCATGTCCTTTTACAGTAATAGCCACATTTTACATGATTTCAGGTTTTTGTTGGGGGGTTTTTATAACAAAGTTTTTTAAAAAACACATTTATGCATTTTGGGAATCAGTTGATGTTGTTCTTTGAGCTAAATTAGACCAAAAGCAAGTAACCTTCGATACCTGGGATATCTGACCCACCTGGGCGGTAAATGCTTTTTGAAACAGTCTCCTATGAGGCGCCCATGTTCAGACACTTTGTATTATTTTGTGTATCATGTAACATCAGGGAAATTAAAGCAGCTTTACATCAATACTATGGTAACAAAAAACTTTTCCAGGAGTCACATTGTGAAATGGGAACTAATAGAAGGGTTTTATTGTTATTTATTACAGGGAGACTCCGGTGGGCCGCTGGTGTGTGACAGACGGATCTATGGAGTTGTATCCTGGGGCAATGGTTGTGGTGATGCTAAGTTTCCTGGAGTCTACACGGCCGTGTCCAGATTCCGCCGGTGGATAGATCAAACCATCTACGGGTCGTACATGCGTTGCTTCAAACCGTGGAGATAATGAAAGCAGCCATTTGGGCCTGAAAGGAAACATTCCCATAAACACGTTTAAGTTAGCATGGATAGGAAGTAGTTCTGTTGGAAGCTGCAGTGGCTGTTGAGAAAAACATTGCCGTGATAATTCAGATCACCTTCTGAATATAGTTAAACGCTGGATATTCTGAAGTAATTATTATGATTATAGGATTCACTAGAATGCGCACCGTTTACAGTTACTGTAAATGTAATTTTAGTAGAGCTCACAGATTTGTGAAACTTTTTTGATTCTAATAAAACACTCTGGGGCTGGTGTGGAGTTGTGTCAGGTCTGAATGCTGAATGACGAAAATCAGTTTTGGTCATAGTTTGACTTTTGTACAAAAAAGATAAATAGAAAAATCTGATCATGTACTTTCTAAAAAAAGCCCAAACACTTATTTTTAATCAGTCTCTCCTGTGGTATACACTCAACTAGTAATTCATTAAATGCTAAAACTGGCTTGGACCCCATTTTTTCGTGGCACATCTTAAAGGTGCTCTACTGGACTGAGTTCTGGTGACTGTGGAGGCCATCTGACCACGCTGAACTCATTATCATGTTCAAGAAACCACAGCGAGATCATCTGAGTTTTGTGACATGTCCAGTTATTCTGCTAGAACAAGTTATCAGAAGATGAGTACATTGTGATCATAAAAGGATGGACGTGGTCTGCAACAATAATCAGGTAGGCCGTGGTGTTCAACCATGCTCAGCTGGTACAAAGCGGCTTAAACTGTGTGAAGAAAATATCCCCCACACCATTACACCACTATCAGTAGCCTGAATCATTGATACAGCTACGCTGTAATATGTTGCGCATTCAGAAATGCTCTTCTGCGTACCTTGATTGCAACAAGTTGTTATTTCATTTTCTGTTTAAAAGCAGGCTAGCCACTTGCCTGTTTGTACTTTGAAGTCTTCCCCCACAACTCGCACTTCAGAGCCACGTGTAGCACCCTTTGGTTCCACACCTTGCTGCGTGGCATCTCCCTCAATCTTTCCCCCTGCCTTCCTGTCTATGTCTCACTGTGACTCTGATAAATGCAAGATAGCAAAAACAATGAAGAATTTGAGGCAGCATTTGAGTCAGTATCTGATGACAATATATGGAGTCTTTTATTTGAACAAACCACACCCACACAGGCCTGAAAGAGAAGTTCATCTGAGTTTTAACTACTGCAGTGTTTATTCTTTTTTTATTTTGTTTTTGAAAATCTAATTTAACTAGTCATAAAGCTCTAATTCCATGAAGACATACTTGAGTCAAGTTCAGTATAATGTGAGCATCAAACCAGCTTATTCAGCAGCTGCACTGAAGCTTTAGGAAAGAAAACATGACAAATACTTGATTTAGCAGACAAAAAAAAAAAGAATTTGCAAGAAAAAAATGCACTCTTTCACAATCCAACACTCTCAAGGGTTTACTGCTACTATTTTATCGGGTTACTTGTCTTCATTGCTTGGGAGCTTTAAGACCAAAAACCAGTCTTGATGGCAATGTAACCACATTTTGTGAAAAATATTGTTCTTTGAGATGTTCTCATATGAAAGAAGGATCCTCTGATAAAATCATTGCCACCTCAGCTCCGAAGGGAGGAGGTGTGTCATGACGGCACATAAAAGTTAGCTCTGCTGCAGGCTCCCATATCATTTTTCATTTCATTGTCTGTGTAATGATATTTAGGGAAGTTCCTCTGAGAAAGGATAGTCTATCTCAAGACTGAATACCTGTCCGTTCCTCCATGCCCTATCTGTTTTGTAAGACAGTCCATTGTACTGTCACACCTATAGAAGTGAGATTAATGCAAACAGTAGACAGCAGTGGGTGGTAAAAAAGTTCCAGAAGAATCAGTTTAACCAAACACCTTTTCAGGCTGCGTTAGACTTTTCTGTGCTAACATGAGGCGAAATGTTCTCAGTGTGGATCCTATTATACTATTACAGCATATGTATTCGGAATAATTATGTTATGAAGAAAAAATTCATACATACTGTTTTCTTTCTGGGGGGTCTACTTGATATTTAGCCATCGTTTCTGTAACATGGATTATTTTTTAAATAAACACAGTCACTGCTTTGTTATGCTAACCCTCATTCTTTTCACTCCAAAATGCTGATGTGCAGTTTCCCGAGATACTGTGGGCGATAACGTGAAAACAGCACCAGGGCCTCAGCTGGGAACTTAAAGTGCGCCACGGGGCCAAAAGTCACATCCCAGCCTGTGAAAAGACTGCCATCATCTGGTGAGGTTTGACGGTCTCTTAAACCCCACGAACCCTAATAAAACAAAATCAGAAAATTAATAAAAGAGGCTCGAGGTTTTAATATTTCGTGCTCGTCAACTGGTGGCGCAATCGGAATTGCTTCCCCCCCCCTCCACACATAAAGATATGAATCGATTCCCATTTATGTGCCACCTTCGAATTTCAAATCGCCATTTGTTTTTATTGCATCCACATTCGAGGAGAGAGGAGCATTGGTAGTACTACACCACCACTCCAACTGGACTTGTCTTCTCTGGGCTGCACCAGAAAACCCCCGAACAGCTCCCTCCCCAGGTCTCCCCGGGATCCGTGTTTTGCATCGCTCCTCAATTTGCATTTCTTCCTCAGATTTTCCGTGCGACGGGTTCAGCCGCTCAAAACCAGCGGGCGCTTCACGGCTCGGTTATACGCGCGCCTCCATTTCCAAAGCAATACGCACAGAGAGAAAGCCTGTGGATTTTTTTCTCCCCCCATTTTATTTTTTCTTTGAATAATGTTGCCGAACCTCCACGAGCAGGGAAACTGAGGACATTTTGAGTTACTGATATTTCTGTCGCGCACCTACGGAGACAGACACGTGTCTTCTGGGTACGCAGAAAGGGCTAGGTCGTGCCAGCAGATTTCATTGTTTATTTTCCCCTTTTGTTTGTTACGAAGGAGCCGGTTCAAGCTTGGCGACGAGCTATACATTTCAGTTTGTGCGCCTTGGTGATAAAGACGCATTTGGAGATGTCGGAAGTGTTGCCTTTCAACGAAGAAAATATGAGTCATTATGGAAATGAGGGCGACGAGGGACACCTTTCCTTCACCTGTCGTCTTCAAGACACCAACAACTTCTTCAGCGGCTCACAGAACAAACGTCCGCCGAAACTCGGGCAAATAGGCAGGAGCAAACGGGGTAATTATATAATTAAGGCGTTTTCGCCTGTATGGTGATGTGGTGAATGCGCACATCGGCTGTTAGTGCACCATATTTAAGGATGTTTGCCCGTGACACCAGATCGGCAACACTTTTGCCTTGACGTGATGTTCAGTAGAGTGTATGGTCAGCGAGCCAGTCTGCTGTTTGCATGCGTGTGTATTGTGTGGGATTTTTTTTTTTTAATTATTCTGTTCGCATTGCTACACAAGTTGGATGCGCAGTGCGTGCCGCTAAATGCCTCCTGAATCTTGCTCAACAGAGTTGTGCTGAGTGTCCCCTCCCAGATGAATGGCTGAACGAGTTTTATATGCAATGTGATGGAGATTTTTGTGTTTGCATGATCAAGTCAGGCTGGCCATGTATGTGCTTTTGTTTGTCCTGCATTCCTGCATATCTACCAAGGTAGATAGTCCTTGAAAACTGAGGCTCAGTTTTGGTGGCACAGACATTTAGACAGACATAGTTGTATATACAGTAGTGCACAGAGATATGGGCAAACACAAAGACACATAAGACTTGCACCTGTAGGTGCACAGCCGACACTCGTACACAGTCACACCTGCACATTCCCAAATATGCATCAGAGGCACCGATGCACATTCGTGGTTATCGCTCTCTTTTTGCATGGGCTTACGCTCTCATGCATGCACAAATCACTTATGCTCATACAGTTGCAGCACTAACGATTCAGGGCTTTGACACCCTTGTGTCGATGTTGAATTTTCAAGACGCCACACCAAGATGAGTCCCCCCCCTTCCCCTCCCCTCATTAACTCTCTCCCCTGTCATCCACAGTTGTGATTGAGGATGAGAATGGCGACGACGAAGCGCAGAAAAATGGAACAGAGAAGACTCCGGCAGAGGCTTAGAGTGGTCGGCACACCACCCCCCCTCAAAAGACACTCTTTAAATTTTCTATGGCGATATTTACCAGTTTTAATCCAAAGACACTGTATATAAGCACTTTCTCTCATGTGGCAGCAAGCAGCACTTCCACACCCTCCTCTCCCAGTCAGTCATGACTGTCTGGATGACACATGCTGGCAGGGGTGGGAGATGGCAGCAAAGGAGACCCCCAGGTGGACCCTCCCCCCTCACTCCCAACACACACTTACACTAACACACACGCACACACACCCTCAACTACAGGGTTTTGCCATAAATACAAACGCAGGAGAAGGCAATGGGGAAGGGGGAGGGCAAGGGGTGCAGTGGTGGGGGGGTAAAGGCAGGAGGCAATGCTGTCGAAATGCAGAAATCAGGGACAGGATACAAAAATAAATCTAATATAAAACCTAAAGCACACAATTCTCCTATATCTTATCAATCAAACCTGTGGTACCATTTGTTCTGCTCCTCATTTTGAGCGAGGGCAAATGAATAGCAGTTTGTAAATATGGAAAGGGTAGCCCATATTTTCTTGCACAAAGTGGGAATTGGTAAACTGGTTTGTTTCGTGTTGAAGACTTTATTTATTATTGATCCTTGGGAACATGTCTTTTGCAGTGACTTAAGGCCTGAGGGAGTGTTTTTTTGTATGTTGAGAAAACTGTGAGCAAACGAGAGTGATATTTTTTTCACTTAACAATTCTTGATGTTGCCTGAGTGTTTTTTGTTACCATACTTTGCAGCTAACGAGTCATTTATATACCGTGTACCTCCCACCTGTTTGTAAGCTTCCCAGGCTTTCACCTGGATTGGTTGATACTGTAACTTGACTGTACACACCTTATTGATAACAAAAAAAAGACTATTTATATTGCATTGTGCATTATTGTGTGTGCCAAATCTCATGAGGGATATACTGTACCGGACAACTTGTTCTTTTTCGTGCTTTATACATTTACTCGTTGAGTTCAATTGTTTTGTTGGGTTGCCATTTTTTAGGGCTCTTTCTTAAAACACTGAAATACCGACTCATGCATGGCAAATATAAAATCATGCATGCATGGCAGAAAATTCTGAAAATCTTGTGTATTCTTGAAGCACCTCGTATACAGCTTTGAATGACAAACCTCGAGAAACAGTCTTAACTCTGCGTTGTACTGTACGATTCACACTGATTTGTACAGTGGCCTAATATCTTGTAATAAAGATTATGACAAAGTACTATTTACTGTTAGTGTTGATTGTGGTTTACAATAAGGAATGATGTACTTGATGTTGCTTTTTTTGTTAAAACTGTTTTAAATCTGTAGCAAAAACAAAAAATATAGTTTTGTATAAGAGAGATAAAGACATTAGCAGATAGCTTGGCTTAAAATTTTGGATATGTTCCTTGTACAGTTTCTCCTGTTGTTATTGGATTGCCTATCTGGCAAGTCAGCATTTTCCACTGTGAGAAAGTAGCATCCTACTCCTTGGAAAGAGCAGATATGGAAGGAGACGGCATGATGAGCGAGTAATCCCATCAAAGAGCCTGGAATCTAAACTTTGTAGCGATTTGTCAAAAAGGAAAGTTGACACACTGCTTGGACAACTGCACAACAGACTCTGATCTCATGAAGTGCTACAGTACTGCAAATTAATTTGTGGGGAAAATGTACACCACTGCTTCCCAATGCAATAAATGTCTGTTTGCATTTAAAATCTCAGCTTCTCTCTTTAATCAAGTCGTCCCTCAACTCCGCTGCCGGAGATGTGAATGGTGCAGGAGCACCAAGGCGTGAGCAACGCTGATGAGACGTGACATTTCCAGCTCTGCTGTGGCGGCTAAATGATTCATGTTGTGTGACGAGCCTCTGTCAGCGTACGGCATCTTAAAACCCGGGCCGCCTGGATCTATGCTACAAACGCATACATACAAGCAAACAGGCACTCGCATGTCCATTTCAGCTCCAACTGCAGGCGAGACTAACATATTGCTAGTCTCTCTCTCCCTCCCCATCTTGACAGACATGAAAGGGGCTGCCTGCGCCGGGTACCATGGTAACAGATGCACCTTGCACTTGATGGGTGTTGCGGTGGGTATTCGGTGCAGAATAGTCTTCCCTGAGCCTCAGCTTGATACAATTGCGAGCTTTATTGGAATGCTCTCCATTCTCTTATCTCTGCCCTCTTCTCTCAAGACCCCCTATTCACTCTGTGGCATGACCACATTATCCTGCCAAAATAGTCCCTTCCTCCAAGATGGCAGTAAAGCATGACAGCGGTGCCTACTGCAGTAAGAGTCTATCCCCTCACACAGGATCAGAGGATGTTACATTTGGGGAGTAGCGGTTTACGATTGCCTGTGCAGTGGATCCTTTTATACAAAATCGTGCAGCGAATGCTCGATTCGATTAGTTGGGCGAAGTTTGGGTCTCCTCAGTCTCAAGTAAAACTCACAAACTGTTCCCACACAACCAAACCTTTAGAGTCTGAGTGACCTATGATTGCACGAAGGAGATAAAAAAAAAGTGCCATTCGTAGATAAGTGGATAATTTTTACATTTGCCAGTTAGGTTAGATGGTATGGTTTGGGGTGGCACAGTGGTGAACTGTGTTGCCTCACAGTAGCATGGTCCTAGGTTTGAATCCACAACAAACAGCTGGGATAGGCTGCAGTCCGTCCCGCAACCCTGAATTGGGTAAGTATTAATTTTCTTTTTTATTAGCAACCTTGATTGATTTCATAGAAATGTAACAAGACGTAGGGTCAGCTTGGCTCAACTTGATCTTAATTTAATTAACCAGGTCTGAATCTCCATGCAGGAATTTCTATGATTACAACGTTGGATAAAATTGGGCATTTTGTGTCCCAATATCCTCCTGGATCAAGGTATTTCTTTCTAAGAAACAAGCAAGCTTTATTCGTCACATACACAATCATACAGAGTACAACATTCGGTGAAATGTTTTGTGTAGCCAGTATCCTGGTCCTGGCTCACAAACTGTTCCCACTCAATCGAACTTGCGACTCCTGCTCCAAAGGTGTGTAGTCTTACCCCTATCCAGCTTTGCATGTGGAGGGAAAATTTCAGCCTTGGTGAAGTTAAGGGGGATTTAACCAAAGAATAGGTTCAAAATGAATACAATCCATGTGCAGGAGGTTAAAAGGGAACCAGCCAATCCAGGTATACAAGGAACATAGCCTATATATTAGAGATATACAGTATCCCAGAAAAGCATTTACAGAACATAGTCAAGCAAACAAAACCGTTACAGCTGCAACAAATGTCTCTCTTTCAGCATTAGAAGAAAGCCTAGTTTTATCTTCTTGTTTCCCACAAGTTGTGAAGCTTAAAGATGAGCTGAATCTATGAAGTATTTCTGAAAAGAGAGTTTTTCCCTTCATTTGGACTAAATTGTTGACCGAGTTCTTTCATCAGCATTAAAGACAAGTTTTGCAAGTCATGCAAAGCTTTGTGAACAGTGTCAAAGCTGAGAGGAAGTTCTGGGAGATTCCACATTCATGTGGGTGCAGAGCAATAAATAACAGATCTGTGTGCATAAAAATAGCTTCTTTTTTTTTGTTGCACCATATAAACAATGACCAAGAGAATATATGCAAGAAGAGTGGTCGAAGAACAGATCACTGGTTCCCATCTCCTATTTAGCTCTGTACTGGCTCCACAGTGTTGTGGTTATGCCATTTACTTGTTGAGTTGAAGGTCAATTCCAGCTGGAGACAGAAATTCCCTTTAGGTGATTTTTTTTGGAGCTTTGACTTGGAAAAAATGATTTTTGACAACTTTTAGGACTACTGATAAGGTGAGCTGCTCTCTTTGTAAAAGAACACACTAATTATTACTAATGTACAGGGATGCTTTGAGCAGCCAGCTACTAAAGCTGACAATAGACTGAACTGTAAGTAACTGCTGTAGGATCAGCAGACGTCAGTATTGAAAAAGGTTTCTAAACTTTAAGGGCTTTAGTTGAAAAAAAATTTAAAATTATGTGTTATGGATAAACTTCATTATGTATGGTGCAAGGTTAGAAATAGAAAGTGAGGTTGCATATGTGTTGGACTAAAACCAGATACATGATCAGAGTGAAAGGTAACTGCCCCGAGGCATTACCAAAGATGCTGCAGAGTGGTGAGACGTAGCTGTCACAGTTTAGCATTTTTATATTAGTTTTTATTTTGTATTTATAGTGAGAAATTATTATTTAGTGGTATTATTTAGGATGTTTAAAAAAAAGAAAAGAAAAAAAAAGCTCAATACAGGTACCACAATACAAACAGCACAAACTGTGCAGGTAGCTTACTCAGAGTCGTGTAAACATGAAGTCATCCCATAGAACAGGGGTGTCAAACATCAGGCCCGAGGGCCGGAAACAAAGCCTGGCCGCTGAAAGGTGGGCAAGCTTTTGAAGTTTTTGAAGTTTGTGTGTTTGACATGCTTTACAGCTTTTTGTATTGATCAAGACCCTCCTCTCCAGTTGGCATTCATACCACACCAAAGTAATCAAGAAACAGATTCTTATATTCCTGTTTTTCCGCAATCTACAAGATTTTTGTTTTCACAGTATAAAAAAAAGAAGACAATTTCTGTAAAAATGTCTGTCTTTCACCGTTTATTTCAGCTTTTCTCACCATTAGTTGACTATAATAAACTTACTCACTTGTCATTCTGAAATATTTTAAAGCATAGGTCCAGCAAAACACTGGATAAATAGCACAGCTTACAACTCTAGGGGCCTAATTGTGCGTTGCAATAGAAGTCATTTAGCCATTTTATATTATACAGTTTATCACTGCTAGCTTACACAGCTAATACATGCTCACAGATAAACATGCAGTTTTGACTCACTCTGGGGATATATCTTTAGCCGGGGCTGAAATGTCTCTGTGCAGTTATTTGGGCAGTTACTATAAAATATTATATAAATTAACTTTAATGTCAATGGCCACTGTGATATAAAAACGGCCTTTATAGAATCAGCCGGTCAAGCCTGATAAAGTTTGCTGGCTTTGCTCGCAAAATAAGGTTTTTAAATCTTTTTACCTCTGGAAATTGCATTTCAACCACCTTCTTTCACAATGGATTTCACTTCAGGACTCTCTCTCTCTCTCTTATGTTGTAGTTCAGCAGAACTAGAGCTCCTGATGCAGAGAGGTGCAGGAGATGTTGCCCAGACTTTTCCTGTGTGGCCATCACTGTTAAAAGATGCTCAAAAAATGACACGTACCAATCAATGGATTCTTTACTATTGCCATTAATAGTTCAATATGCTTAGTTGCTTCTTGGATAATATTGTGGCAGTTGAGTTTTGTGATGAGCACTCATGAGAAAGTAATCACCAGTGCTGTGACGGGGTGGGGGCGGGCAGATGAAAGTCAAACTCTGCGTAGCTGTTAGGTTACATAAGCTCCGACAGGTGAAGAAGACGAGGCAGAAAGAGGATGAAGAGGAGCACTGTGAAGGACAGGAGGAGACAAGCCAGAGAGAATGGGAGAGAGCATTCACAGGTCGCTGGCAGAAAGTGGAGGAAAAAAGAAACCACACCCTGCTAGCTGCGGCACACACACACACACTCGGGCAGTTTCTCACACGGCTGTCCCCCTCGGAAATCCCAAACTATGTTGCTCTCCACTGCACCCCTGAATCTGACCTTTGTTTCTGCCAGGGAAATACCCAGTGTGACCTGACATGCTGAACCACTCCCTGGGAAAATCACCCGCTCTCTTGGTTTTGGCGTGAATCAGTGGGCGTTATATGGCTCAGCAATATAATGTGTGCGCATGCAAATGGCTGAGGCGACATTTGCATTTGGTTCCACTGCGTGTGTGCGGTTATACTTGCATGTGTTGATGTTTCTTTTTATTTTGTTGTGTGTGTGTGTACGCAAAAATATCAGTGTGTATCTACGTGGCGGGCAACCTTATTTGGCATTGGGATCAGGTATTCTCTTGCTGATTGAGACTCTGCTGGGAAATCACAAGGACAACTGCTGATAAGAAGGAAAAGGGGGGAAATGCAGGCAGCTCTGGTTGGAAAAATAAAATAAATATCCCTTTAGACCACTCCAGAATATTCTGTTTGCTCCCGAGTGGAGTTACACGTCACACTTTTAAAGAGAGATCTATCCAAAAAAGCAACTCTCCTCAATGATATGATGGTAAAAACCCGCTTTGGTTGCATCTAAATCGTGATTACAGATGACGTCAATCGTTCAAGTTTGCGCTTAGATATCAGTCCAGCTTCTGCTCATCTCCCAAAACCTGAATCCCGCCCAAAAATTCTGGCTGTACGAATTGAGTTCTTTTTTTTCCCCTCTTTTTTTTTTTTTTTTTTTGAAAAGGTCCAGGATTAACAGATGGGTCTGTCAGGGCAGGGTGATTAAAAAATGGACGGACAGCCAAAAAGACAGAGATGGAATGACCACTGCGCATTTAACATTAAACATTCTCCATCTCCGACTGCTTTGCAACAAAAGTGAGGAGAACCGGAGGAGAAAAGGGGAGGAGGAGGAAGCCAGGCGGCTTGGAAAGAGTGGGAGAGCGGCACGAGATGGGAATCAGGAGATAAGAGAGATGGAGGGGAAAAAAGAGAAGGATAAACAAAAGTGAGAGTAGACGTACAGAGAGAGAGAGAGCGGAGAGAGAGACAGGGGCTCGATATGATGAAATGAATGCCAGGGAGAGACAGTTCAGACCCACCAGATGGTTACTATAGCAACCACATACCCCAGTCTCTCTCCCTCTCTATCTCTCACTCTCCGTCTCTCTGTCTAGTTGCTTTGTTGCTGCTTTAAGTCTGTGGAGGGAAACCAACGGCTGCGAGAGACAGCTTTTTACATTTTGGTGCAGTGGCAACATCAGCTTTAAAACCAACTTAACATACTTTTGTAGCCACTTGTATACATTATTTTTCATACGTTAAAGGTGTTGTTTTGTTTTTTTTAAGCTATGTAAAACAACACACCAGCCGATGCATCCAAGGTACAAGCCTCCTACAAAAGCGTAGATGCTGGGAACAGCAGTGCAGTGTCAGGCACAGTTTAAGAAATGACCTTCATAAATGTTTAGTCCATGACCCTTCCTCGTGCAAAGAGGCATAGATACCTGCTGTACATGTAGAGGTATGAATGAAAAAGTGTGCATTGCTACAATCGCCTCTGTCAGTGCGCCCCAGGGTGGCTGTGGCTACAACGTAGCTTGCCATCACCAGTGTGTGAATGCGTGTGTGAATGGGTGAATGACTGGATATGTAAAGCGCTTTGGGGTCCTTAGGGACTAGAAAAGCGCCATATAAATACAGGCCATTTACCATTTACCATTTACAAAGACCAAAGCCGGAGATGTGCTTTGAGCTCGGCAGCAGACCACTGAGTGGGGCATCGGATGTCTCCATCAGGATTGCATTTTCCTCTGCTCAGAGCAAAAGCCCCCATTAAACACATTCTTAGACACACAGGCAATATGCACGCTCATGCACAGATGCAGCTCGCCGCCACGGATGCACGCCCTGCACGCGCACACTCCCAGCACACTCGCACAGACACCAACCGGGAAAATCCAAACTGGGATGCACAACAAAGGGAAGAGCTCGCGGGCCCCCCAGCTAATCTCATGCATGGAGATCATTTTCAAAACAGAACAAAATGGTGGACCATCTCTCTATGGCAGAGTGGGTCTCAGCAGGGCCCCCAGGGCGGGATGGCATGTAACTGTGTACGCATGACTCCTGAATAAAAGATGCTGACCTAGATGGAAATCCGCCATTGGTCACTTAATTTGTCCTACACGCGTGATTGGCTCATGCCCAAACCCACAATATAGCTGCCCAATCGAAGACCAAGACAAGCGTCGGGGAAATGCACGCGTGCAAACTTTCTTTCTGCATGTATGGAGAGAAAGAGTGTGCAACAATATAAAGAATATATATTATTACAGGATCACGCTTGTATCACTTTACACAGCGATTGCTTTGTCATTGTTCTTCATATCTATGTCTTTGTAGTTGATCTGCTGCTCTGTCCCAGCCCCCACATGAAAAGCTTAATTCTTCTCCTCCTCCTCTGAGGCTTTATCCTGAAACATGAAAACATGAGAGGCCTTTTTTTTTTTTAGATACTCTATCATCAACTAGACTTACACAGCTCACAGAAACAGATTGTATTCATGCAACGTGCCAGCGCCGGACCACGTGGGACTAAACACGGTACATATGTCTGCAGGTCTGTGAGCATGAATGAGCCCAGCTGAAAGGGTATTTCGTATCAACATTGTACTGAGCCCTTGTACATTATTGATATGCAATTTGACTGCCCGCCATCAATAAATTATTAAGGAATTGAAAATTGTTGAGCCGGGGCTTGACAGCCTTGAAGCTCTTTGGCCCCGGTAGATGAATGAACATGGCCGCATGATTGTCAATGACTGTTGAACTCCAAACTGCATGAGCAAATTAGAAGTCTGCCTAATCTTTTCTCTCTTTTTTTTCAGGTTTTTCAAAGAACTTGGGGCTATTAAGCCCCCGCCGTGTCTTATGTAATAATCCAGCTGTTTATTGAGTGAATTGGTTGGGTTTAGGGAGAGCTAGGTTTCCCCCTTGAGAAAGGAGGGAGGCTGGATCCAGATGCTTATGGCTGCCTGGCCGACGTTGGGGCTGAGACTGTGCCGTGTGCTGGAGGCTCAGCCCCGAACACTGATTCTTTCATCTTAACTCTCGTAAATCCCAATCATAAGTTCATCTGCCTAACTGATTTTTGTACATAAATTGGTGAAATACTCATACAGATCACTGCCGGGTTTCAAATCGCTTTCTTAACAGCACAGGAAAATGAAGATCAAAATCAATTTAAACAATAACAGCTGCAGAAGTCCTCGCCTTTTCTTGACTACAGGGCGACTCGTCTGTGCCCAAAAAAGTAGATTTGAAAAAACCAAACAAAACAGCTGCAATGACTCAAAAACACATTTGCCTCGCTGTCTTATAAAACTTGCTGTATAATAGGAATATACACAATGTGAAGTACAATTAACATGTGTTAAAATGACATTTTATGCTGATGAGGTAATGAGGGACGATTTCATGTTGTTTAATGTTAACCACCTCAGTGTGTCGTTTGTAGACACTATTATAAAAGGTTTGAAAACTGCAAGCCATTGTATCCACATTGAAATTCCTTGTTGATGTCCACTCTGCACCATCAGCCTCTCTGGCTAAGCCTCAGGAATACCAACCAGCAGTCAGCCCCGAACTCTCTCGCTCTCTCCCTCTTCTTCTTGTGCTATCTCACTCTCTCTTTCTCTCTCTCTTTTTCAGTATGTTCACTCTTGTTGACAGAAAACAAGTGCTGCATCACCATTTTAATTCTGGCGTGGGCGTCCAGGTTCTGTCTAGTTTTTTTTTTTTTTTTGCTTGCTAGAGATGCACGGCGCGAGCAGCGGAGGAGCCGCACAGAGTAAAGGATCAGGGGTATGAATCTTAATGACTTCTACCAGAAGAAAGTGGGAAGAAGACGTCTGGGGAGAATCCTTCCTTAATCTCCTTTTCTCCCCCTCTGCTTGTCTCTCTCTCACCTATGGACCCGCGCTCACAGCTCGTGTGTGTTTATGGGATTTGTCTCCCTTTGATTTTGATTAATTAGTTGTCAATGGACAACCAAAGACTTGAATTCCGTCGTGTTAAAGCGAACAGAAACAGAGAAGACAGAGTCCGGCTGCTGCTCAGTCTCACACATGACCTTGCCTTTACTACACAGCAGAATCATATTTGGTTCTTTTACATATTGGTAACCATATTGAGTGGGATGATTACTGTGCATTAATTAAAGGTGGCAATGTGCGCGCGACTATTACGAGTTCTCTGAGGAACGAGCACAGTGTGATACGGTGGTTCTTTCAGGTAAAGAAAGAAATTATATTAGCAGGGTAGCAGTTTAGTCTTCAACTACGCTGCTTCTGTTCCTTGCCTCATGTTAGGTAGTATGTGAAAGCCTATTCATAGTACTCATAGTTCATGCCAGACCACTCTGTACCATTTGACGATGTAACTTTAGTATTAAGATATAATATATTATAGACACCAGTCTACTTGGAACAGCAGTGCAGGGATACTGATTCCTGTTTCAAAGTGAAAATACTCAACTGCACAAAGCCAAATAAAGAAAAATGGTGTGAAAAAGAAACACCGTAAACAGATCTCTGCTCTCAATGAAATTAAATAAAGGCCAGAAAGTCCTGATGATATGATAATAGATTGATCCGCACACCAAACAGCTCCCATTAAAGGATTTTACTGCCTCTTCCTCAGACTTTCTCAGACTTCATTATTGAGCTCCTGGGTCCTGTGTGATGATAAGTTTCAGTTTTATAATGTGATGTTTTTTTATTTTATTTCTGTCTTGATTTTATTATTCTTATAGTCACGCCACTGTTTCTCTCTCTCTCTCTCTCTCTCTCTGTTACCATGTGACTTTGAACATGGCATTGCTGTTGGTTCTAGACGGGCTGGTCAAAGTGTTTCAGAAGCTGCAACAGTAAATCAAATAACCACTCATTACAAGGAATGCAGAACCTTGATGCAGATGGGCTACAGCAGCAGAAGGCCACACTGGGTGCCATTCCTGTCAGCTAAGAACAGGAAACTGAGACTGCAGTTCGCTTGGGCTCACCAAACCTGCACTATCATCAGTATCATGTCAATATAAACCAAAGTCTCCGAGTAATGTTTCCGGCACCTTGTTAAATCTATGACATGAAGTATTAAGGCAGCTATGAAGGCAAAAGGAGGGCCAACCCGGTACTACCAAGGTGTACCAAATAAAGTGGTAATAATACAGTCCTGCCTTCCCTTTGTCATTTGTTCCTCCTTTTGACAATAAACCAACGTACATTAAAAAAATGCATACACACACACTTAATACCTATGGGTTTATACATTAATATAGGTTTAAACCTATATTAATGTCTCCAGCATTCCCATTCTGTACCCATCCAACAGCTGTCACTACAGAGTCTCGACCTCACATATCCCTTCATCTGTCACTGCAGCAGCTCCTCAGCCCCACTATGTATCAAGGAAAAGCCATTACTTATTTTCTCCCAGATCATCAGCCGAGTCGTCTAAGCCTGTTACCTCTTGTTCAGTTCTGCCTGTCTGTACTTGTTACGGCTTGAGGGCAGCCTGTTGTCTACTGTCAGTCTGCACTGCAGTCCTCAGTAAAAGGATATCTTTGTCTTTGCTGCCTGTAAGATTACCACGCGAAGCAAAACCCCCCCCCAAAATACCAGTATTATCGCACGTTTTCTGCTTCTTTACACTGTATTCGTGTGTTGTACATTATAATAGATCTCTACCATCCGCTGTGATCAGCCAATCACAAGACAGTGTAAAAACAGATCAGTCATTTTGTTTCATTTGTTTACTAATAGCGTCTTGATGGTTATATTTGCTCCATTTTATCCAACAGGGTCAAATTTTTGCATTTGCTTTCAAGGCTGAAGTGGTACCTGATCACCCGCGAGCCGCCTGTTTATCGCTTCACAGTCACATAACACAACATATAAATACATGATTCACAAAAAAAACTCCCAGTGGCCGACACTTGTTCGAAAAAAAGTAAATACTTCCTGCTCACTTTGCATTTTCCAAAAAAAGCAAAGAAAGTAAAGGAAGGAAACATATGCAAACACACTGGCTAACCTTACCAGCACTACACCCATGCAGTATATAGTCTCCTGTCAAAAACCCCCAAAAGAAAATGAGAAAAAAGAAAAAGCAATCTTAATATCGACATAATGTTCAGTTTGCAGATGAAGCGGTAAAACACAACACCTCTTGCAAAAGGAACTCTAAGGTTTGGATTTTCCGGTGCCTGGCGATGCTTTTGCATTTGCATCACTTGCATTTTTAAATAACGAAGGAGGAGGAGGAGGAGGCAGATCCCTGTTTAACCCTAGAAGACAAGTTCCAGCTTGCGCCTTGCTGAAGTGTTGAAGTGTAATTTTATGGAGAGTATAGGAGCATATATATTATACTTCCTACATAAACACTGACACATTGTCAATGTGGGAGCATGGAGGAGTGTTTGAGTGATCTTACATTATGTATTTGTGGGCTGCGTGTTTATCTCTCCTCAGATCGCTCGCACCGCGACCACTCTACTTTTTTACTTTCATATCCCTTCTGTCATATTCAGCTCTTGAAATGAGTGCTTACATGGAAATACAAAGTCCTTCTCTCTGTCTCTTCCAAATCCTCTGGAGACCTCAAACCTTACTTTTACTCTTTCAGTTGCCATGGATACCTCTGGTAAGGCAGCTGATTGGAGGCAACAATAAACTCTACTCTATCAAGCCCCCGACAAAAATTTGTCTCCAAACTGAAGATCTGAGAGTCTCCCTGTATCCTTTCTCACATGCTAACACACCCACTAACATACATATAAACTCAAACTGATGCACACGCAGGGGATTTAAGTGCTGGGTGTCAGAACAGAACAGAGATCAGTGCAATCTGCTCCAGCAAAGTCCAAAGCCACAGTCATCATCTAGCTATCCCAGCGGAGAAGACAAAATGTGCGAAATCCATTCTGCAATCAATTAAGGAGCAGTCAGCCACAGCACTCCTGCTCCAGATGTGACCCCGAGTGCTCCTGAATGATCCTTAGTGGAGTTCAACTCTGGTTAATAGCCTAGTTTCCACTAAAGCACTAAACTGGGATAACTTTGCCACAGCACTAATTGTGCAACAACAAAAAGTCTGCTCTGCAGGACCAGAAGAAAAGCAGAAATACTCCTTCTTATTGAGCACTTATTCTTTTCTTTTCTAACAACAGTCTTCCTATTGTGCTTTATGTTATTTGATAAAAAAACAAACAAACCCTACAATAATACATAAATGATTACTAAATGATCACTGGCACTCATTAGATAGAAACCTTTACTTGCATTTCAGGTTCAGATTTACTGAGTGACTCAGTTTCACTTCACTGTGTTCCTGCTACTTTAAACAAATCTAGTTTACAGGCTTTGGTTAATGCCAGTTCAAGAAATGCTGGCAACCCCCAGTGCTTCCACTCCGTCTCCTAGTCGAGACACTTAGTCCTAGGTCACCTTGTTCTCAAGTTATCACAAGATTTTCAGACTTACTTACTCTGACCTTGAGGTTACTGAGATCCAAACTCCTCTGAGATTTTTAATAGATGTGCCTATGGTATCAATTTGAAAATCCTGGTTGACTTCCTTCTAGAGTTGTTTGCATAAAACTTTACCTTTGACCCTAACCTTGAGGTCGACTTCACTGAGATTCAAACTCATCCATGATTCTTTCAATTTGAAGCTCCTACGTTGCCTCGTTCTTGAGTTATCACACTGACAAACTCAGGTGTCCACACCAACCATGCCAGCTCTTTAGGGCTGAGGGGTAAGTTGACGCAGTTGATTTGGAAAATCTCACAAACCCATATTTTCTTCACAGAAGAGCATAGAAAACATATCAAATGTTCAAGCTGTGAAAATGCACACTTTGAGTAAGTCTGTAATGTGACTGGGTGTATACATCTTTACTTTCAGATGTAAAGATTTGCAGAGGTTCACCAATCTGCATCTACAAATTATGGAAGAGCTACTTTTGGCTGCTTTCCTATTCACAAGGGGTCTATGCAGCAGGTAGCTCCATATGTTTGAGTTGGCAGATTTTTATGCTAGATGTCCTTCCCAAAGGGAGTTGTGTCTCCTCGTGGGACTGATTAAGGGATCTTTTGCTTGTTAGGTAAATGTGTAAAGCACAACACTATGGAGACACGCAAATTGAAATTATGGAAAAAGTTCATAAATATGTCTATTCAATGTAAAATTGCAAGGACTTTGACTATCTCGTCATTTTCATTTCATATCATCATCAAATGATCCAGAAAATCTGAAGAAATCTCTGTGCGCACGGGACAAGGTCGAAAATCAATACTGGATGCCTGATCTTCAGGCTCTTGGGTGACACTGCATTAAAAACAGGCATGAAGTGGTTGTGGAAATCACTGCACTGGCTCAGGAACACTTCCAGAAATCTTAGTCGTGAGCACAGTTGGTGAACTGTGCTCAGTTCCATCCACAAATGAAGGTTAAAGCTCCTACATGCAAAGACGTAGTTGTAAGTGAGTATGATCCAATATGGTCCTTTGCCAAATCTCATTTAAAATACACTGAGATAAAGTGGAAAACTATTATGTGGTCAGATGAATGAAAGCTTTAAATTCTTTTTGAAAAACACCAGCGCTGGATCTCTGAACTAAAGGGGAGAGGCCACACCCAGCTTATTAAGTCCAAGTTCAAAAGCTGCATCTCTGATTGTATGGGGGTACATTAGTGCCTATAGAACTAGCACATCTGGAAAGGCACCATCATTCCTAAAAGATATATCCAGATTGTGGAGTAACATCTGCTCCCATCCTGACGACATTTTTTTAAGGAAGGATTTGCTGAACTGGCCGGCCTGCAGTCAATTCATCTTTCAAAGGTCCAGCAGATGGACTCCTCAGTTCACAGACATTTCAGACTGTTATTGATGCTACTAAGTTGTGAACATTGCCCTGTCCCAATTTTTTTTCTAAAATGGAAAAAAAACAGAAAGAAGATTGTACATTTTCTCAGTTAAAACATTTTATTTGTGTTCTTGTTCTACTGTGAATAAAATTTGGCCTTATGAGATTTTACAAATCATTGCTTTCTCTTTTTATTTATATTCTACACAGCATGCCAACTTTTTGGGAATTTGAATTGCACAGAAACTTATAAAATGCAGTGATTTACACTTTCAAAGGGATTTTGAAAGTACTGCTTCTTCCTGTTTAATGATGCTGGTACAGTCACTGCATCACGGCAGAAGCTCATTCATGCTTCTGAGGTTCTTAATTTGGTGGTCTTGGTATCTGGGGCTTTCTCCTTGATTACTTCAGTGAGGCTGTCGATAACGACCCTGGACTCGGTTTTGATGCACCGAAGTGAAATCAGTGGAGATGAGCTGTATTTTAGAATTTTAAAATCACTCGGACACTAATTTGGAAGAGAATGTCTATATTTATTAGCAAACCACAGCAGGTATATGGACATATGCATGCATGATTTACAGCACTGAAATCACTAATATAACTAATGATAGTTTAAGTCTAAAAACTGCATTTTCTCTACTGACTAGCAGGGGCAACTCCACTACATGGAGACTTTAGGCTGCAGAAACAAGTCAGTTTGAACAGAAGTTAACTCTCACTTTAGTTTAAACATCTTTCTAAAAGGTTATTCATCTCAATTGTCAGTTTAAAAAATTTTTAAGATGTACTTTAGGATGTGGCCACAATGATTATGAGGGTACTGAAAAACACAGATATAGGGCTTGCCTGTTTATTAATTTTTACTGTTTTCACTTTGTCTTTTTAAATTCTATGTATTTATTTTTCCCAAGCCAACATTAGTCATTAAAATATCACAATTAAGGCTCATAAATGTTACTAACCTTACTTCCCAGCCAAGTAGCAGTTTCGTTCTGAATAATAGTGAGGTTTCCAGCCACCATACAAAAAGAAAATTTCCAGCTGTGCTCAGTTGGTCACTTGGCCTATTTTCCTATTATTCCCATCGGTACACTGAATACTCATTGGCTTAATGACTTGTGACTATCAATTTGTTAGCAGATGAGCATACTTAGGACAAAACCTCATTTGTGATTCTAACTACAATTAACTTCATAAGTTATTCAAAATGACTTGAAAGTAGTGATTTGAGATTTTCTCATAGAGCTCTGTGTAACTGGAAGTCTTTGCAAGATACTGGACGTTTCAGCGCCTGTAGGCTTTCAAAAGAATGGAAGTTTTCAGACCTGGAAGCAAAGTCAAAGTAGCTACCATGATGTCTTCTATTGGTTTCTGAAGTGTCATATTGAAGATTAGCATTTCACTGTCACCATCTTAGAAAAACACATACCTTTCTGGAGATCCAGAAGTCTTTGTGCAGCTACAGCTTTTGCCTTATGGTGGCCTCCAGACAGGCTACAGTTTTCACCTTTCAGACCTTGAAAAGTGCCTTGAAGCTATGTCTATATTTTATATACAGTCTATAGGCTCCATTCATTTTGGATTATTCAACATGCAATGAGACCGGAAATGCAGTGAACGGAGATGGGACAAAGTTAGCTTTACATATTTCTGTAAGGCTGTCTAAGATTTGGGTAAATGTTTTGATGCATTTTAATCCATGATCTTTCTCTTCACCTAACCAAATACTTGTGTTGCCTAAGCTGAACCCAACTGTGACTGAAAGCTAAAAACTGTCTAAAAGAAAAGAAGGCGCACTTCTCTCAAGAGCAACTTGGGCAGAGGAGGCTATCTTACTTCTTAACAAACACACCCACTTTCCTTAATAATACATTTAATTGAACAGCACGCACCCTGAGTCTAACCTTAATCTAACCCCATCGTAACGTCGACCTAACCTTTATAAAGATAACCAAAAAAATATTTTACCTGAAAATGTCATTTTTCACACAGATAAGAATTTTGCATACAAGGCCTTCTGTGAATACATAGTAGCTGTGGGCCTATAGAGAGCAGTGTGGCACCCTCTAGAGGCTAAGAAGAATATAGTGATTTTGTTTGTTTTTTGTTTTTGTTTTTTTGTTAGCAAATCCGACTCCAGTCATCTGATTTTCGACAAGAGTTCATTACCTTTTTTTATTCCCAACATTTAATGTTTTTTCTTCACAATTTTAACTATGAGAGTCCGTCATAGCTGAGGCTTTAGTGAAGTGTGAATGAAATTTCAGCAAGCTGGGAACAATTATTTCTTGGAGCTTGTGTTGTACCCGGCGACGTAATCAGTTGCGCATGTGTCCAGATTCAGGTTCTGCACGCCATTGTGGAAAATAGTTACTTACACATTATTGACTCTTAAGTCTGAGCTAGAATTCCTAGTTGACTTCCCTGAGTATAATAACTGAAGAAGAAACTGTCCCACAATGGCTACGGACTCCTGGGCTGAGGCAGTGGACAAGCAAGAAGCTGCGTTGGACTCGGTAAGGCTTAACTTACGCAACACGGGCTAACCTGTTGTTAGCCTGCTTGGTAAATGCTTTGGCCTGGTCTGGCACACTGTTGGAGAAATTCAGCAGTCTGTTTTTAACGTGGACGGCTGAAATTATTCAGTAAGAGCGCCATCAGTGAATAAAGTGGCTCCCGGTGCCGCCCGTCTCTGTAGAGTTTCATTAGGTCGAAAACGAAACTACCGGCTTGGCGTCAGAGCTAAGTTGAATTAGCTCGTGAAGAGCTGCTGCGTGCTCAGCGGTTTGATAGCTTTAGCAGCTAACTGGCTAACCGGCATATGAAGGAGGGGGGCTTTGGAAAAGTCAGACTAATTATTTAGCCCCAGACGAACTCAGTTTATTTTGTTCTTCCTCGCAGATGGGAAAACTTCAATTAAAAGAGAAGCCAGAAGAAAATGGTAAGCATCCATGTGCAGCTGAATTGGGGTAAGAGCCAGTATCCATAAAACAAGGAAACCCAAGCATGTACATATTGGCATTATTTATTGCAGGCACGACCGCAAACGCAAAAGACTCCGCACCTGCAAAGTCAGAAGGAGAGAAGGCGGCAGATGATGAGGAAATTGGTATGCGGTAAATTATGTACATGTGTTGAAAATATGTGTGCATTCATTATTGTCTTTTAGTTGGATGCATGGTTGGCTCTTGTTCTCAAAGAGACATTTCCCCTACCTTGTTGTTTCAGAGGACGTAGGGGCACAGTCTTTGTTAAACAAGCTGATTCGAAATAATCTGGTCAATACAACAAATCAAGTGGAAGTTCTTCAGAAGGATCCGAACTCTCCGCTTTACTCCGTCAAGTCTTTTGAAGAATTAAGGCTGTGAGTGAGATCCCTGTTTGTCTGTCTTGGTAGCCTAATCACTTAATATGTCATGTTTAACAGTATTGACACATGTATCTGTTGAGAGTTCCCAGCAAGGACCTGTACCTGTACCATTCTCACAGATGTGTTTAAAGATGCACCGATGCACCAGTCTTTTTGGCTGATTCAGATTTCTCACTTTTCTCTTTAAGTGTGACCTGCCTGTTTTTGCAGATTCCAGTTTTCTTTATGAGAGCTAAAACTGACAGCATATACAAGTATTCATCAATTCAAAATAGTATTTTTTCTTTTCACAGTAAAGATACTATTGCGTTAGGTTTCAGGATCTTCTCATCTGAAATAACTGAAAGTGAAGTCCTCTGATACTGGAAAGAGGATAAAATAACTGAAAATAAGTTGGGTTGTTTTTACCAAACAAAACCAGGTGCAACTGATTTATATAATAGAGCTACTGTCAGGTATTTACTAGGGGTGCAACGATACACAAAATTCACGGTTCGGTTCGATACTTTGGTGTCACGGTTCGATATTTTTTCGATACAAAAAAATGTTCATGCCTTTTTAATTTGTCATTTATTAAAATTATAAATATATATTTTAACTGAAAAGTACAGTTTTTAAATTTAATGTTGCTGAAACAACAAAATAATAATAAAAAAATCTATCTGATGGAGAAATCATTCATCTTTGGAAAAGAGAGTTTATTACAGAGAAATGGCTCTTTCCAAAATAAAAGCTATACTATACGCTTCTTCTGGGGTATACTCTCAGCAGCATATTAAACATATCAGGTCCCCATAAGGAGAATCATGTGCTAACGGCTGTCTAAATGACACAGGTAAAGTTTGTAGCATGCGTGCTTGTTGTTTTTGTCTGCTTCCACTTGTCTTTGCACTAGGATGATGTCGGCGTAAATGTGCAGTCATATTCGTTGTGTTCCCACTAGTGCTGTCAGCATTAATCTCGTTAAAATGACATTAACGCCATAACGCGCAAATCTCCGTTAACGAGCTACCGCAGATCGCCCCGTGCGTGGGGCTGGACGGCGTCAACACGTTAACAAGCTAACTGCGCTAACGCACTAGTTCCCACCAATGTAATTGAGCATTGCGTGGCACATCCGACATACTGTTTTACTTTTGTCCATGACGTGCTTACCTTCAGGGTCATGCTTCACATGAAAACCAAGATAGTTCCAAACGCCAGATCTGAATGAGGGTGGGGGAGGTTCAATTTTGGGTAGCGTTGAGGCAGTTGCCATGTTGCAATGAGCTTAGTGTCTGTCTTGCTAGCTTGCGCTGCGCTCAGTGGATCTGCACTCGACAGTGCAGCCTAGGCGGAGTAGTCGAACGCAGATCCGCTGAGCGCTCAACACAGACAGCATCGTCAGAAGAAAAGTTGATAAAATAAATGAAAAATTTTGTCTTGTTCGATACACATGCGTACCGAATCGAAAGCACTGTATCGAACGGTTCAATATCGATACGAGTATTGTTGCACCCCTAGTATTTACCCCTATGTTCGCCTCTGTCAGTGCGCCCCAGGGCGGCTGTGGCTACAATGTAGCTTGCCATCACCAGTGTGTGAATGTGTGTGTGAATGGGTGGATGACTGAACGTGTAAAGCGCTTTGGGGTCCTTAGGGACCAAGTAAAGCGCTATACAAATACAGGCCATTTACCATGTTTATAATGTCGCCAGATAATGGGACACAGACCCTTTTATTTTTTTTCACTCATCTCCATAATTCACCTCTTAACTACGTTGATCCTTTGCTCATACCGAGGCTGCTGGTGCTGTGAGAACTGGATAGCTTCAGCTGTAGCCCTGTTTTTAGGGAAGTTTTTGCCCACATTTTGCTCCAGAGAACTTTGTGTCTTCACTCACTTCCACACTAACACCGTAGCATGTGTCGTGAGTGTCATGCACGGCTGTCCGCACTGCTCTGCGTGAGTTGCACATGTATGAAACAGACTGGCTCATAATCAGTCAAACAGGAGGTTGATCAGCCGGTCACTAGTCCGGGCTGATTCCAGTCCCCGGCTGGTGAATCGGTGCATCTCTAGTTGTGGTGTCACTTTTATGCCCATCTTCACCACAGTGAGTTTACACAGACTGATTGTGACTGGTGCTTCACAATCTTGACATTTATTTTTTTCCTCTCTGTACAGTAAACCACAGCTGCTTCAGGGAGTGTATGGTATGGGTTTCAATCGGCCATCAAAAATCCAGGAAACTGCCTTACCGATGATGCTGGCTGAACCGTGAGTGTCCTTTAAATAATGATATGAAGACATTAGACTTACTGAATCACTTAACCCTGAATAACACTCTGATATCCATGATATTTATTACCACCCGTACATCTAATTTCCTGTTTCCTGTAGTCCACAGAATCTGATTGCTCAGTCTCAGTCAGGAACAGGGAAAACAGCTGCCTTTGTTTTGGCTATGCTCAGCCATGTCGATCCCAACAACAAATACCCCCAGGTGGGTGTCAACTTTCTTTACTGTACTATAAAGTCACCATTGAAATCCAAGTGATAAGCATGACTTGTCTTGGACAAAAACATTCCTCTTGTCTCTCAGTGACAGACATGTGTTTTCTCTCAGTATTAATGTTTAATGTTTGCTCTCTTTTCTCGTTATCAGTGCTTGTGCGTGTCACCCACCTATGAGCTGGCGCTTCAGACTGGCAAAGTGATTGAACAGATGGGCAAATATTACCCCGAAGTCAAACTAGTCTACGCCATTAGAGGAAATAAATGTAAGGCGCTTGTGCTTTCTGCTGTGCTGCATGTGTACTGTTATGTACCAAATTTTTGTTAGAACCTTTTGTGCGTGTATGAGCAAGTCTGTCTTTTTTTCTTTTCTTTTTTTTCCAGTGCAGCGGGGCATGAAACTGCAGGAACAGATAGTTATTGGTACACCTGGTACCATGTTGGACTGGTGCAGTAAATTCAAGTTTATTGATCCCAAGAAAATTAAGGTGTTTGTGCTCGACGAGGCTGATGTTATGATCGCCACGCAGGGTCACCAGGACCAGAGTATACGCATCCAGAGGTCAGCCGAAGCAAATTAAAATAAGACTTGAGAACCATGTGGCTTTTTAAAAATACTAAAATTGTGCATGTTTTATGCCTCATTTCTTTGCCACACAGGATGCTGCCCAAAAACTGCCAGATGTTGCTGTTCTCAGCCACATTTGAAGAGTCGGTGTGGAACTTTGCTCAGCGCATTGTGCCTGATCCCAACATAATCAAGCTGAAGAGAGAGGAGGAAACACTGGACACCATTAAACAGTACTATGTGTTGTGTAACAGCAAAGAAGAAAAATTCCAGGCTCTCTCTAACATCTACGGCGCCATCACCATCGCTCAGGCCATGATCTTCTGCCATGTGAGTTGATCTTTAATAAAAAACAGCGACTCTGGCTGAATTTTATTTCTTCTTACAGAAGCTTACACATTCTTTTGCTGTTTGTCATCATTTGTTGCCAAGCTGTTCCTCTTTAATCCAGAAGTGAAAAGAGAGCTCTGCAGCATGAGCTAACTTAAACAGAATAGTCCGGTTTTTATTTAACCAGGGAAGGGCCAAACTCAAAATCCTTTTATACTTGGACTTTTTGTATACACACCTAGCATGCTGGTTAACTGGCTGAAGCGCACACTTTCCTCTGTTCAATCCAGACAAGGAAGACAGCAGGCTGGCTGGCAGGGGAGCTGTCCAGAGAAGGCCACCAGGTAGCGCTACTTAGTGGAGAAATGCAAGTGGAGCAGAGGGCTGCAGTCATTGAACGCTTCAGAGATGGAAAGGAGAAGGTCCTGGTCACCACAAATGTTTGCGCTCGAGGTAATGATGTTCAGATGTTGGTCATATGAGTTTTATCTGTTTACATTTGAAAACACTTTTTTTTCTTTACTTTTGCAGTTACGTTAGCACAATATATATGTGGGTTTACAAAGTAAGCTGCAAAAAAATACGTTTGAGGTGTAAAGTTTGGTTTAAAAAGCTGTCGCAGCCTGAATGCAAGCTGCTAGAGGTCAGCTTTAATGAATTTAGCTCTCCACTTAGGATAACCATAGGTTACCAGGATACCATACTTGCATCTACTCACTCTCACCCATTTATCAGAGGGAGGCATTTAATGGATTTTTGAAGGAATTGCAGATTTATTTATTTATTTTGTCCTAGGTATTATAAAAAAGGCTTGGGGTTAGTTTCTGCCCACAATATCCTGAAATTGTTTTCATACTCATTTCAGTTTTCAGCAGTTTTTCTAAATTAATTCTACACTGTACGGCCCAACATGAGGGGCCGTACAGTGAGGAAGCCTTAATCCACCGCCAAAGATTATCATACACTGTGTGTAAAAGATGGAAATGGCCTCCAGAGTCAATGTGTTACTGCCTTTAAACCTGCACAAAAAGGTCAGTTACTGACCATGTGACTCTTTTTGTTACTATATAGTCTCAATGGATAGTTTTATTGGATTGATTTAAGGTGTTTTTTTGCGATTGACAGGTTTATGCTTCATGAGTGTGCCATGTACTCATTCATCCTGTGCTCAATATAAATAAATAAAAATCAAAGACACTTTTTACAGCAGTGCAAGTGTGAATGTGTTTGATGTCAGACTGTATGAAATTAATTGGATTTCTACAGTCAAATTAAAATATTGGTGTCCTGCACATGTACATTGTTTTCTAGTAACTCTTTATTCCTCCCATCCTCTTTACAAACAGGTATTGATGTAGAGCAGGTTTCTGTGGTGATCAACTTTGACCTGCCAATTGACAAGGATGGTAACCCCGACAACGAGACATACCTGCACAGGATTGGCCGCACAGGTCGATTTGGGAAAAGGGGACTGGCCATTAATATGGTGGACAGCAAGATGAGCATGAACATCCTCTACAGGATCCAGGAGCACTTCAGTAAGTCTCATAGCAGCTGTTTAAAATAAAAACAAAACATGTACTTACCCCTTCTTCCAGCCAAATCTCAGCCCCTCTCTGACCCCCTCTCTTCTGTGTGCTCTTCCTCTGCAGATAAAAAAATTGAAAAACTGGACACGGATGATCTGGATGAAATTGAGAAAATTGCCAGCTAAGAAGGTGTGTTCACGCGACGGACGCTCGCTTCCCTCCCCCACGTCTTTGCTCTCCAAGGACTGTACGCTCCTACAATTTTATTGCTTTTATTTTATTTTATTTTTAGCTGTCGGAGAAAAGAGCAAAACCACACACAGCATATGTTTACATGTGGATATGTCTCCTCTCAGACAAGTGTTTTGTAAGTCTCTGATACATACCCTATTTCACTCTTTGTACTCCTTTAAATAAAGTGTATGAGTTTAATGCTGTGTATTGTGATGCTGTAAAAGCAGGCATAGTCGACTCATTTATTATTATTATTTTTAAATGGGGGGGAGGGGCGGGACTTTTTTTTTTTCTTTAAATTTTAAGCCACTGGTGGCTGTAGTGGTGGCATGATACAAGCTATTCTGTAAAGAGATTCACAAAAACCCTAAGAGAAAAACAAAAATACTCATTTTATGTGCCACAAATGTTTTAAAATATAACTGAATGTAACTGTATCATGTGGACTATTACAGCTTTTATCGTGCTTTGTTATGACTACCAAAATCAGTACAAAGGGTGAAGTTGGGTATGCTGCTCCGAGTTGTAGTTTTAATTGATTGTGTCATTGAAATGGTGATGGTTGGGGTTCAAGGGTCTATGCAAACTTATCAACCTGTGATAGCTACTATCGAACACTATCAACCTGTATTCACGTGACACAAATTAATCCTGAAATAACCTCAGCTTTAGCATCAGGGTGTGTAGTCTAGTCAAATGCCAAAAAAAGGCTGCCTAGAGTGATAACGCATTACTAACTCCAAGTCATGGACATTTAGATGTTTCTGTGTTTAGTCTGTCATCGGCCAACCACACATCTCACACGCATGCTATTTATATCCTTTTTTTTTCTTAAATTTAAACATGAGGACGAGCTTGGCGTCACTGCTGAGCATTAATCATTAGTCTTCTTTCTTCCTTCATCGCTCATAAAAATCATATTTTTAACTGAAAATGTGACCATTACGGTGATGTTTCCTGTGTTTATCACTGTCCCCACTCAATCGTTACAATCAGGGTTTCAAGTTTGACTTTAGCTCAGCTACATTTCTTCACCCAGACTGTGCTGTTATTAAGGATTGTGAGTTAAAAAAAAATTACGCAATGCCTTCCTCAAGTGCATTATATACATATGATTTTGTTATTAATATTTAAGCTATTGGGCTTACATTTCTGACTGACACTTGAAATTTTGATTATATATTGAATTATGGGCGTCTTTAGGATGTGTGAATTATCTTCTTGAAACCAAATGCTGAATTGACTTGAGGACCTATGCTAATCAGATTTACTATGTTGCTCTGACATGGTCGCCTGGATAGGAAATGTGTACTTGTGTACATATTTACAGAAAAATTGTTTAAAAAATAGTGTTACTGAATTTTTGAGATTGTCACTTCTAAGAAGTGCAGAAACATTCCTCACGAGGTTCGATTTTGACAGACGCAGCACTTCAAATCAGTTAACCTTGCAACAGTTGGGTGACTGTACAAAAATCAAGAAAAACAAATGTGTGATGTTTGGTGTATTTGATCACTGCACTGGAAGATTAAGACCGGTGACTGGTCAGTCTGAACCTTCTACAAACCTCATCTGGCTCCCAGCGGCACAGAGACGACTGTCGGTGGTAGTGCGGAATTTATGGACTATTTATGGACAACTTGCTGAAAAATCACTTAATGGACACATGCAGCCAAATTGTAAGGAAGTGACCTCAAGTGTGAGAATCCGTAGGAATGGTCTGTGAAGACTTTTGGGTAAAGAATAAGTGTATGCAGTTTTATTCGGACACTCGGATGTATACGTTATCAGTGAGTGTGTGCACTTTGTTGATCCATAATGTAACACCACTGTATGAGACCCATGGACACAAAGCAGTTTTGGCTATAGAACGTCACACTTTTGCCCACATGTATACCTTGTTTGATAATTTTCAATAACCTACAAAACTCATAATTGTACACGTTGCCTAATCAGGCTTAAGGCAAGTAGCCTGTTGTAACCTAAAGATCTATGTAGACAACGACAGGTTCAAGGTGTGTGGTCTTCTGTAGCTGAGCTGCGTTCATGGACACAGTTATGTACTCTTAATATGTTGAATTAAAAGAACATCTAGCTGTTCATATGCATGTCCCCTTAATGCTTATTCATATAGGTCGAACTAGAGTACAATCACTGTTATTAGTACATGAGTGAATACACAGCATGTTATACATTAAATCACAAACTTTATTATATTCGTTTTATAAGGAAATTTGGAAATGCATACAAATAGAATATTCAAGTAACATCAATCCTTTGAGTTCCTGGTGGAGGTGAGCAGTTCCTCTGACAGCTGTGGTGAAAGCTGCAGGTCTGAGGAGACAAACAGAACTTGAGACAGGAAGAATTCATAAAAATGTTCCTTTTTTTCTTTTCTTTTCCCAAAAGATGAAAATATGAGTAAAAATATTTTTCCTATCCATCAATTTTCTGCTGCTTATCCAATTCCAACGTCGCATGGAGGCTGGAGGGTACCCTAGTTACCATAGAGTACACATAATGGAAAAAATGAATGGAGTTGGTTTTTATTCTCACCTGTATCCCTGTAGTCCACTCTGGTGAGGAAAAGGCCGTGGGCTGGAGCAGCCATACTCTGTGGGTAGGCCAGAGAGTCTTTCGCTTCCAGTATGTTCTTCAGTTGGGGTACTGAGAGCCGCCCCTGGCCCACTGCCACCATTGCCCCCGTCATCCTCCGCACCTGGAGGAAAAGGCCAGATAAACAGGTTTTACACAGAAGTATGCACAGCTTGCTTTAAGAGATTTAATGTTTACTTTATTCTAAATAAAGTTTCAGTCACCACCAGCAGATGTCGCTACTTGCTCGTAATCTCACACGCACAGAAATAGAAATATAACTTGAAAGAAAATCTGAAGAAGATTATCAACAAACCTGCTTATAGAGAAAAGATTTGCTTGTGAAAGTCAGCTCCCAGAATGGTATCTCTCTGGAAAAAGGAAATAAAATTAGTGTCTTAGCCACATTCAAAGCACTACACATGAAATGTTAGATTAATGAGACCAAGGCCAGCAGGCATGAAGTCTACATGGAATCACGGAGTAAATGTGTAAGGATAAAGAAAGGTTAAATGTTGCCACAGGAGTTGAAACATCGCACTGCTGCCTAAAGGACATCGTGAATGGTAAATGGTAAATGGACTGATTCTTATATAGCGCTTTTCTACTCTCCCGGAGTACTCAAAGCGCTGCATACAACATGCCTCATTCACCCATTCACACCCACTCATGCAAGCACTTCTAAACACAAGTGCAAATTATAACTACATTCACACACATTCACACTCCGATGAATGCATCGGAGGGCAATTTGGGGTTAGTATCTTGCCCAAGGACACTTGACATGCAGACTGGGGAAGCCTAGGATCGAACCACCAACCTTCCGATCAGCAGCTGATCTGCTCTACCACCTGAGCCACAGCCACCCTGACAATGGTTGTCAGATGTAATGTAATATTATTTGGTCTGATAAAAACAACTAAGCAAGAGTGTGGATCCAAAGCACACCTACTCATTTATTCCTCTGAGTGAAAAAATACTAATTAAATCAAAAATAAAAAACTTAACCATTTGAAAATTATTTCAAAATAGAAAATAATCCAGTCTCATATCTTTACATCTTAAGTCACTCTTGTGCAGAAGTGCTGTTCCCGCCTGTGTGAATATAACTGATGTGACATTCATGCCAGGCATCAAATGAAGCCTGGGTTTGTCATCATGCACAGATTTGTTTAAATGTCACACACTAAATATGGCACTGCAGCTTAGGCCCAACAGGATTATGTGTGATGCCACATAAAATATTATTATTATTATTATTATTTTGCCCCTGCCCTCAAAAAGGAAAAAAGAAAGGAAAAAAAACTCTCCCTGATTCTTATTTTGGGAAGGACAGGGTGAACTAAGGAAACAGGCACATGGGAAGAATTGGGTCAAATGCAAATTTGACTCAGTGCTTGCTGTCTGATTACATTCGACATGTAAGAAATGTAGAGACAGATTTATAGAGCAGGGCTTTTAGCCCGTGGACTCAGAGGGCAGCATCTTCAGATGAGAATAAAGCACTGCTGGGCCTCTTGTTGCACAATCACATTTGTTGTGCTGTGTTATTATTAAAAAGCCAGACTGCTTTAAGCTGGTAGGAAGCCAACAGTAACTCAAATAAACACTCATTATAACCAAAGTTTGCAGAAGAGCACAAAACATGTGGAACTGTGAAGCAGATGGGCTCCAGCAGCAGAAGACCGCACCAGGTGCCACTCCTGTGAGCTAAGAAGAGTAAACAGAGGCTAAACCACAGCTGGACAAGAAAAGTTTGGAAAAAAACGTTGTCTGGTCTGATGAATCTATATTTCTACTCCAACAATCAGGTATTAGAGCAAACCACATAAAATTGGTGTAGTGGTGTGAGGGATATTTTCTTTGTACACTTTGGGACCCTTAGTACCAACTCAGCACTGCAGCTACCAGAACAGTGTACGCGTCTTAGATCATCAAAGCTCAGATCATTTCACCCTGTTTACATGACAATGAGTTGAGTGTACTCAAATGATCTCCTCAGTCACCAGATCTCAGCCCAAAAGAGACCCTTTGGGATGTGCTGGAAATGGAGATCCACATCACGGATGTGCAGTCAAGAAATCTGCAGCGACTGTGTGATGCTGCGGTTTGCTGCTCAGTCTGAATTTTTAGTGGTTAATTTTGCTCAGATGGGCGGACAAGCTGGTAGCATTGACATGATAAGTCAGTTAACTACTTTATTATTTATTAATTGATTTAATCAAGCAGTAAGCGTTATGCTAGCTTTATGACGTCCTTTATGAACAACGGTGCTTTGTCCTTAATGCTAGCATGCTAATTATTATAACTGTAACAAGACAACAGCTAGGTGCTCTGTTAAGCTGTGCTTAATGTAATCATATGAATTTTTGTACACCTACCAAATTTTATGGGATTGTAGCAACACTTCTCGATTGGATTAGATGCTGGTGTGGCTTAAACTAATGGTAAACAAACAAATTAGGGATGTCACACTTCCTGCTGCGGCACGGTGATGAATTATGCATATATTAATTTAAAAATGTGAAGACTTATTTTAAAATGCACACCTACCAAATGTTAGCATGTTAACGTGAAAACAGAGTCAAGGCTACACAAGGCCCTAAAATGAATCTCTGTTCACTTATGCATGAAAATAAGATCAAATATTTCAGGAGGTTAGAAAAAAGCCCTTTTTTCCACTTTGAATGGAGACCAAAGTAGTCAGCCTCACAGACCACATCTCCCCGTTTTAGGATCAAAAATTTAGTTGAACCTTAGACTCCTCAATAATTCATCAGTCAGTTTCTTTTCATTTTATCACCGTTTCTTAGAATAGTGACCCTCATGAAAAAATAAACACAGCTCAGCTGTAGGCTTTCAAAACCCGACAGAGACCAATGTGGGCCCACATTGGATCATTCATGGGAATTCTGCAGAGGGTAGAAGAAGGGAAAATGGTTTTGTTTGGCAAAACTGCAACCGCAGACAATTGCGTGCAAATATAATGTGAAATATATTACAGCTGTGGAAACCTTGTTCCCACAGCCTCCTGGTGCACCTCGTGCATTGGGGATATTACTCTGAAGCAGTCCATCAGGGTCCATATTGTGTACTACATTTGCAAGGCAAATAATTAATGCCCATGAAAATGGAATTTGGCAGCCAGAGTAACCCCCATAGATGTGTAATCTCCCAGAGCCCACATGGCCCCCACTTGCTTTTATCTCCCTCTTTCTCCATATCCACTATGGATTATGAAGGATCCTCATTGTCTAAAGCACACAAACCTGCTTAACATACAAGCACAGACAGCACATTAGCAAACAGAAACTCTACCTGTATGATCTAACAGCCACACCTATTGGTTTGTCAAAGGGCATTAACAGTTGTTCCGTGGTTGAAGCACATCTCATGCTCGAGCTTTGGTAATAAGAAGCAAATATTTTACAGTTATGTGTTATACATAATTTGTCTGGAAGTAGCTACAAAAGCTGCAGAGCTGCTAACAGATGCATTTTGGCTTGCTGTTTCACCCCTTTCCATTTCTGTGACCGTAACTGGACTGCATTAGTTTTTTCTAACTCCATGCAAGAAAACACATGAAACTGTATTCAAAATGTAAAATCTTACATAAAGTTTCTCAAATCTATTTTTATGTAAGTATTTTTAGCTTTTTAAGTTGGTTATTTACACTTAGCTAACTACACTAGTTTGTAACATATAGCTAGTATCAGCTTTGTAATGTATTTTTGCACCAACAGGTGATTCCCTAAAAGTAATTAGCCAAAAACTTGGCATATCTTGGCATGGTGTGCAGTGTGTCCTTTGTGAAACTGGACATGTGAAGGAGAAAAGAAGAAAGGACGTGCCAAAAAAGAAAAGTATCTACAGCAGATTAACAGAATCTGAAAGTCATGTCCTCAAGAAATAGAAAAAAAATCCAGCAAAGACCTGACACAGCACCTGAGAGATGAATCTGGCCCGTCAGTTGATCCATCTACTGTTTACCAAAGCCTCATCAGAAATGGCCCCAATGGAGGGGTGGCAGCCCCTCCATTGGGGCCCAAATTTAATCCAAATTTGTCATTACTTGTTCAAATTGTTGGCAACATGTACGGAGGAGGAAGTCAGAAGTAAAGTACAACAGTGAGTGTCTAAAGCCATCTGCAAAATATAGTGGAGGCTCTGTCATGGTTTGGAATAGAAAAATACACAATGAAACACAGTCTGACCAGAGCCTGGACCTCAACATTACTGAAGCAGTGTGAGATCATCTTGACAGAGAACAGAACAAAATTCAACCAATATCCAAAGAAGAGCTTTGAATGTCCTTCAAGATGCCAGGAGAACTATTCCCGAAGACTACTTAAAGGAATTACAGGGACGTTTGCCTGAGAGAGGTAAAGGTGTTTGTACCAAATATTTGTACTTGTACAAATTTGTACAAACCTTGTTTTTTGCCTTACATAATGTATCCAATTCCATAATAACTTTGTGCATCTCCATGCTTTGTTTAGAGCTTATTGCGCTGCTCCCAAGTTGTCAAATTCAAAGTGTAATTCAACATGTTTTTAGGTATTTGGTAGATGTACAAATTGGTTGTAGGTATTGTGGTCTCAATACATATTGTGGTCTACCTGTGGAAGTGAGCATATGCAAAGGAGTTTCCCTGCTGTATAGTGATCACATCCATCGTCTTCACAGGATTTTTGAAAGGCAGATCAGAGTTGACGGCCCTGAAGCTGCTGAAATCGTGAGTCCCAACCAGTAGGGAAGCTGCCTCATGCATAGCGTCCACGTTTAGCTCTCTGATGAAAGACAGAATAAAGAAAAACACACTTTTTATACAAGTGACCGTTTACAGTAGTACACTGCATTTGAAAACCAGGAAAATGTGAAGATTCTGAGGTCGTCAGAGCTCCTGAATCAAGATTTGTAAGCTAACTCTTGATATTCCAGCGTCACTCAAGAGTGACCTGGTTGAACAGCGAGGTCAGCCACAAATGTACACATGAAGTACATCTTTTCAGAACTCCATGAATAATTTAGTGGAAAACTTATGTAACAGAAAGATAATGCCACGTGAGAGAGCAGAGCATGCCCACGACCAGCTCATTTAAGGCAGAGAACCAGAGCGAGCCGGTGATTAGATTCTCTCCAGTCTCACGCTTCATTTGCTGCTTAAATATGATCTGACAAAGAGAGAGGGAGGAGAAAGAGTGAGCGGGAAAAAGGAGAAGTGTGCTGAGTAATAAAAATTTTAACATAAGAATCAGGAATGAATGAAGATGTGCAAAAAATATCTTAACGGTCTAATTAACAAATCATTAAGTCCTTACTTTTCGCTATGTTGGGAGGGGGGCAGCTGTGACCAGTTGGTAAAATGGAAGGAAGACAGAACTGTGACACACTTTGGAAGAGAGCCAGACATTAATGATAATTTGGTCACTGAATTCCAACATTCAAATGATCTTAAAAAAATGTTTAAAAAAGAGTAACTTTTTTTATTGCAGTGGGAGAAATGGAGCGAGTGTGATGATGCTGGAGAGGCGCATCAAAGAGAGGAAAAGAGAGACGCTGCTGAGGCTGAGACGCTCAGGGGTGTGAAGAGTAACATGAATGCTGAACATGAGAGAGCAATAACAAAGCAGAAGATCCAGAGAAAGAAGTTAGTGAAGGAAAGAAGGAGAAAAAGAAAGATTTAGAAAAAAAATGGACAGAAGCAGAAAAGAAGGGAAAGAAAGGGTGAAATGCGTGGGTGTTGTTCTGCACGTATAAAAGCCCGCAGCTTATCTTGCCCTACTTTTCCCCAAAAAAGTGAGGAGAAAAAAAGATACAAATGCTCAAACACAAACTAAAATGTTTCTCTTTGTGCCCAGTTTTTCCAATCACAGCTACAAGAACCTTGTGTAAGCTTCGAAGCCCACGCCATTTAATCTCTTTCCTACTTTTTGTACTCTATGCATCCTCTCTCCTCTCCTTCCTCGTCCTTTGTTTGTATTTTGCGCATCAGCTCAGATAAAACACTTCGTTTGGCTGTCTCTAATGTGCACCTCCTGCATGGTGGATTATTCATGTGTTCAATGTGCCATTTTTCGGGTCTGAGTCTCCCTTACACAGAAAGAGTGTGTCTCTGCTTTAACACATATACACAGTCAGATTCAGCTTCAGACTGAGCCCTTATTTTTTTATTTTTTTTTAAGGCAGACATCATGCGCATGCACACTAACACATGAAAAAGAAAAAGACATGACTGAGAAAAGGGAGGGGTGGTACATAAACTGGGATAACTCACGTGTTGCGGAGGCTCCAGCACAGATCCCAGTCTGTGAGGGGAAGGAGAGAGTAGTGGGAGATTCCTAACACTATTCGGTAGACGTAGGTCCGAGACTGGGCACGGAAACGGGCATGGAAGTCATGAGGAACACGGTGGGCACGGGTGATCCTGAAATAAAATGGACAAAGAGAAGTGAAACCTAGGATTTACTCAGGCCCGAGAAGCTGAAATTATGTCTGAACCTATAACAGGTATTCATTTGCAAGTCTTGGTACTCATTAATATAACACTGAGAGACTGTTCTACATCTAAAACCAGTTTTAAACAGTGTCTTCTTTACTCTGGGCTTCATTGTACAAAATTACACATGTGCAGATGTTAAAAGATGATGAAGGTGGAAATTTCTTTATTTTTTCATGTTTCAATGCAGAATCTGTAGCCTCACAGCTAGCTGATGAAGAAACGTGAAACCTGAACATTCATAAATATTCTTATACATCTGCACTGAAGCCTGGAGGTGATCTTTAAACATTCAGTCTGGCTGTTCAGTGAGAACAAAACAATCTCTGATTCTTTCTCTGTAGAGGCAGTCCCATAGCAAAGATGGTGTCAGTGCTCCTTTTTGTACTCCCAGCTAGAAAAACTGTGTACAAGTCATGCTCCAAAGTGCCAGCATTGCAGCTTTTAACACAAAGACACACCAACAGAGTCCTAAAAAGGCTGCCAAGAGCACCGAAAAGCCAGAGCTTATTTTAACACAGTTAACATCAGAGCAGACTCCCGGGCTGAGCTTCTCTGATGCGATTCCAGCAGGATAACACGAGACACTTCCTGTGTTTTTGCGCGCAGAGGCAGGGACTGATGTAATAAGTAACAGACTGGATCGATTCCTGATTCTGCGAGACGTCTTAAAGTAGACTGAAGAATGACACTGGCATTTCTGGTTACAGGTTCTGCACGTACAATTTAATTACTCTGCTGCGTGCAGTGTCGTTGCTAAAACGATGAGACAAACTGAGATTTACAGAGAGTTTGAACAAAAAGGGGATTTATTTTTTTTTCCTTTTAATAGTTTCAAGCTGTCCTCATGCCTGATTGATGCTACAGCAGTAATGAAAATATCTGAATCATTTTTGATTAAGATCAAGAATTTATTTTCAGATTCCACAGAAATTCACTATTACTATCGATTTAACGCAATGCAGGGCAAATCTTTCCTCCTTTGTCTCATCACAGTATTACAGTCAGTTATAACAACAGCTGCTATGCATACTATTACATTTAATCAATAGCCAAGCTTATAATCTGCACTGACACACATTAGGCTGCACTGAGGCATAGCAGTGCTGACAATAGTTAACATACTCAAAAAGCCATGTTTTACTATTTAAGAGGCGTAATAATTAACTCGCAACCACTGGCCATTTTATTAAGTACACCTTGCGAGCACCAAGGTGGACCCACTTTTGTCTTTAGAGCTTCTTCATTCTGATGCTGTTTGAACTTCACAATGTCTGCAGCGCTGTGAAAACTACTTCTCCTCGTTCCTGATTTCATTCTTGCTTCCTGATTTGTCACACTTACAAGTTTCAGATCATCAAACAGCTTTTATTATTTGACAAAGATAACCCGAGTAAATGCAGTTTTTAAATGATGATTTCATTTATTGAGGAGAAAAGCTATCCAAAGCTACCTGGCTCTATGCAGAAACAAGTCCAGCAAACCACGGCGTGAGCCATTATCCAGAAACGGGAACAACTTGGAACGTGGTGAACCTTCCCTGCCAACCAGTTATTATGTTTAGGAACCAATTTTTTCCCCACATAGGGCCTTTTTTTTTTAAATTAACAAACGAGGGTCATCATTTAAAAACTGCATTTTGTGTTTACTCGGTTATCTTTATCTAATATTTAAATTTATTTGATCATCTGAAGCAAAATTAGCAAATACTTTTTCACAGCACTTAATATGCTTAATTGCACGGACTTCATGCCAGTTACTGATTAAACAAGCAGCTAAACAGGTGTGGCTAACAAAGTGCCCAATGAGTATATATAGCTGTTACAGCGTACTAATATTTGCTGTTTAGATGTAAAACCAAATAACACCTAAAGCTGATGTCAATGTTCATTTTGCAAGCTTTTGTTCATGTACCAAAAGCACCGCACAACAAATGTATTCAAATTCATGTTAATTCATCCTGTTCCACAACAAATAAGAAGACAAAGATGTAATAATTTACACTAATAATGACAATAAAACAAGTGGCTCCATATTGTACAAGGTTTACACATTTGCCTGGTTCATTCCTGGTGACACAGATCCCTCTGGGCTTATATCAAGGAGGGCATCTGGCACACAAACCTGCCAAATCAAATATGTGGAGCTACCTGCTGTGGTGACCCCCTTGACCCCTTTTAATAATAAAACACTTGAGTTTATAATTACAATACTGTGACAGATGAGGTTCCTTAATTCTTGTCTCTGTAACCTTCAAGAACAAAGAGCTGCATTCACCTGCATCAGTGTAAAAAGGACTGCACAAAGCACATTAGCACCCTATAGTGTTGGATCACATGTTTGTGCCAGCACACAGAGTACGCATTCAGTCACGCATGTGCTTGAGAATGTGTGCGACGGCAATTGGTATCTGCACATGTGTATGTCTATGTAAGCGTGTGTTTGTGCGCAACCAGGGAAACTAGGTTACGTTTCCAGGGGAGGAGATTGGGTGTGACACGTGGCAGAGGAAACCCTTGCATCTGCCTTCAGCGGCCGCACCAATGTGAAGTGACAGCTTTTGCCTGGCCTCCAAACCACACACACACGTAAAATTTTCATTAGCAGTGTACAAAGCATGGCGTCACACATTTGGGAACTGGGGCATTGTTTAGCATGGCACTATTTTGCTATTCAGCAGTTTCCTTTTATGTGAAAAGAGCCGTTCGTTTTAGGCTAATTGAGGCCAATTTTCACAGCAGCTCAGAAGACAAATGAAGCTGAAGGAGAAGAGAGATTTTTTACAGTGTGCAGGCTGTGCTCAAATCTCGCCTTGGCTCTGTCTCTGGAAGCAGCAGACGAGCCGTATCGTCATTGTAGCTGTAACAAAAGCTTTTTTCCCACTTCCCGCTGTGCAAGATGGGAAAAGATAGTTTGGGATGTCAGATCTGACACCCCAAACTGCTTTTCTTACACATCAACAGTAAAAAGCATAAACATATGAAGTGTGTTTGTGTATGAAACACTTTCACATTTTAAGTGTCAGCTGAAAACAAAAAGTGTATATAGAGTGACGAACGATGCAGTGTGTATCCACGTGTGTGCATATGCGTGCTAAACGGATGCTATAAACCAAAAAGCAGAGCAGAGATAATCCTTTCTAACCTTCTCTCTGCAGGTTTGGGGATTAGCAGTTTCTCTCTCCCCTCTTTCTTTCTCCCAGTGTGCGATGTTCAAACTCACTCTCTTTATTCAGACTCGTCTTTCCACGCCCTCTCTCACTGGCACTGACTGCATTTACCCAATACCATCTCTTTCTATCTATCGCTTTGTTCTGTACTTCTTCTCTCCGATCCTGACTAAGTAACAGAATGCCACAGCAGCCTAAACCAAACCAGCCTTGAGCAAACTATGGCTTTGAATAATGTAAATGTATGTAATGAAGGGATTACAAGGGGAGGAGATGAAGAAAACACAGGAAAAAAAAGGAGTTGGCAGATACTCGTTTGCAGCAGTATTTAAAGATGCCCATTTCCATTACATATTCAACAGGTGAACTTATGGCATTTCACCACAGCTATGTATATCCCAACTGTTGAGGCAGATGTTTAAGTCAGTCATACTTCTTTCTGGGATTTATTTACCACTGTATGCCCCTCAGGATATGTATCTGTGTATCTACGGCCAACAGGTACTGCTGCTCCCTGCTCGTTATCATAAATATCTAATCAGCCAATCAAATGGCAGCAAAAGGCATACAGACATGGTTGAGATGACCTTTTGAAGTTCAAGCATCATAATTGGGAGGGTAAGTGATTTATGTGACTTTGAAGGTAGTATGGTTGTTGGTGCCAGACAGGCTGGTCTGAGTATTTATGAAACTGCTGATCTGCTGAGATTTTCCTGCACATCCATCTCTTGGGTTTACAGTAAATGGTTCAGAAAAGATCAAATATCCAGGAAGCAGAGGTTCTCTGGGCAATAATGACTCGGTGATGTCAGAAAAGCAATGCCAGACTGCTTTAAACTGACAGGAAGGCAACAGTAACCAATATAAACACTTGCTACAAGCAGTAAATGTATGAGCACAACCCTTTGCACCTTGCAGCAGAATTAGCCAGACACAACATGAAAGAGTGGATCCTCTGTGGTGGTTTAATGGTGTGGGGAATATTTTTGACAGACCTTTAATACCATCTGGGCATCATTTAAACACCACAGCCAACCTGAGTATTGTTGCTTTTATGCTTTCATGACCACAGTGTACTCTTCTTCAGATGGCACAGACCTCAAACCATCACAAACTGGTTTCTTTAACATGACAATGTGTTCACTGTACTCAAATAAGCCCCGCAGTCCCCAGATCTCAATCCAATAGAGCACCTTTGGGATGTGATGGACTGAGAAACTCTCATCATGGATGTGCAACTGATAAACTCTGCAACAACTGTGTGATGTTTACATATCAATATGCACCAAAATGTTTCCAGCACCTTGTTGAATCTATGCTTGAAGAATTAAAGCAGTTCTGAAGGCAAAAGGGACTCTAACCTGGTACTAGCAAGGTGTACCTAACGAAATAACCAGTGAATGTACGTCTGCATATGTTTGGCCATATCCTGTGTATCTCCATAGTAGGGCTGCCACAAACGATTATTTTGATAGTCGACTAGTCACCGATTATTTTTGCGATTAGTCGACTAATCAGATCATGCATCCATTGGACGTAAAACGTACAGCTTATTGCACCAGCAGCATCTGCTCTTATATAACTATCATTAGCTTACAAGTGTTTAAGGTATGTGCTAACTAAAAATAAAGACAAGATGATAGTTTATTAAATTTTAATGAAATTTGCAGATTGTTTCGGTGAAGTTTAATAAACTCAGCCGTCTGCTCCTTGCTATCTAAAATATAACAGGACACCGGAGTATATTCTCGAGCATCTCACACTTCTGATAATCAGTTGTCTGCATGACGTTTATTCAGCTGTGTAAAAACTATAACTTTAATCTCAGCCAAACCGATTTACTCAGGAACAAATAAAATACTAAAAAAAGCCAAACAAGAACATTTTAAGTTATCTAAGTGACTTATATATGTTTAACCTGAGTAGCGAAAGACGGCGGTGGGTTTGAAAACGATTTGCCGGGAGTCCGGTGTTCTCACGGGCTCTAGTGAGCCTTGCCCCCGGCTAGCTATCGAGCTAGTGGGTAACAGACGTCTCCGAAAACGTCGGAGCGCTTTTGAAAATATGTGGTGTCTTGATAAACTGAGCAGATATTTGAGGTTTGCACAGTTACATTCTCGCCTGAAAATATGTTAAACGTTTATTTTATGACCCAGAAAGAATAATAAGAGTAATATTAAAACTAACTAGCTGCCGCCATTGTTGGAAACTGAGCTGGGCTGCGCTATGAATTCTGGGACAGAGCTACTTCTTCTTCGGGGTTTAACGGCAGCTGGCATCCTTGTACGTGCAGTGCTGCCATCTTCTGTTTCAGTCCGTTATTACACTCTTAAATCCTGCTACTTATTTCTGCGTCTTTTGGGATCTTACAAAGCTTCAAACGACGCGTCGACTATTAAATCAGTCGTCGACGATTTTGATAGTCGACGTAATCGTGGCAGCCCTACTCCATAGTAAACATTTCTATTTTTATTTCTCATTGGTGTTATTTATGGAGCAGTCAATCAGGTTAAATTGTGCCAATTATAAAAATTCATAATAGCTTTTTGAAAACTATTTTGATCAGGCGAAAATAATGCCAGGAATTGTTTCTATTTATTAAAAAGTACAGTGCAGTTAATGAATAAAAATCATGCTTGGTTTGACCACCTATTCCCAACAACAGAGAACACACTGGCACTTGCACACTGCTTTTCAAGCTACTTGACAGGTCAGTTGTTACAAGATGGCAACACCATCTATCAGAGAAAACACAAGGCAGCTGCTTCACCAGCTGACTAAACTGTATTCACTCAGTGTAAGAGGATTAAAAAAAAGAAAAGTTACATTTAGGTCAATTTCTTGGGGGGGCAAGTTCAAGTAGTGCTAAAGGAAACTACTTTAGCACTCATCCAGGTTATGTTCACATACCTTTTGATGTCTCACTGTTTCTATAATATGTTCAGAGAAAACTGATCTCAGAGACAGAGAAATGTGTTTTCATTTGGCTTAAGTGGCTTAATTACATAACTCAGAGACTTACAAAGTCATAAAAGCACTCATGCACTCACCAAGATTTTCATGACCCTTTACTCACCTGATTTGTTCTGTCCCGAGGTGGAAATTGAGCGCCTGAACAAGAATATCTTCAGTGAACGGCAGCTTGTCATTCTTGCGTTGCAGGTCAAAGTGTGCGGAGTTAGAGAGGGCGTGGACACCCGTGTCCGTCCTGCTGGAAACTGACAGGGATACAGGGTTGACTGGCCTCAGTCGCTGGATTGCATCCTACACAAAGACAAAAAGATCTTTTTAGATATAAATAGCTTTGGGTTGATAGCCTGGAAAACAAATAACTTTTTTTAAAGCTCACTTTCAAACTTCTGAAGCCACTCACAGCCTTGTGTGCCTCAAATAGTTATCAAACAGAGCTGTGAACAGAGGCATGATGTGACAAGAAAGACTGATCTTTTTTTGCCCTGTAATCTGTGTTTCCTTCTCTCTGTGCTTATTTTTGGGCTTTTATGCCTTTATTAGAAATAGTAGACAGTAGAGAGCTGATAAGAAAACAAGGAACAGACAGTGATCAAGAAAGACATGCAACAATCCACGAAGCAGCTGGATGTGAAACAGGAACCTTGTTTATGCGTCATATCATAAGTTTGGCGATTGTAGTGCTCAACCCAGGTGTGGAGGGCCACACCAATAAGCTGAACTTTATTATTCACCCTCTGGAGTCAATGGGCGTGTCGCCAAAACAAATGACTGATTTTTGACAACTTAGAAGCACGATGGAGCCTTGCTTAGTCCATGTTTGGAAAGAGCAGAAAGTACGGACTTCAAATTGTATGCCAGTTTTTATTCCTAACAGTGCAGTTATGTGGATTTTATTGACAGTTTGAAGCATATAAGTCCTACACCACAAAAACAGATTAAAGCCAACAAATTAACAGTGTTTCTGTTGTGAACACATCTTACTGTAAATAACACAGAAGCTATTTAGATATTTTATGATGTGATCACTATGAAAAATAACACATGCAAAAGCAAAAATGTTCTAAATCACACTTAATGTTATATTTTAGATCATCTCTAAAGATATTTGGGATTCAGTCATTTAGGGTTTGCGCTTATGATCCCAAGGGGTGGATGTAGCTCAGGAGGTAGAGCGGGTCATCTACCAATCTACCAATTGCCTTACCTTTTGCAAGATACTAACCCTAAGTTGCTCTTAGATGCATCCATCGGAGTGTGAATGTTACATAGAAAGGGTGTGAAAGGGCGAATGAGGCGTGTTGTATAAAGTGCTTTGACTGCTCAGGTAGAGTAGAAAAGGACCAGTCCATGACTTAGACCTCAGAGAGTTAGTTTTATTTCTTTATAAGCTTACTGGTGTGGCCCTTAACATTAGTCCCATTTTCTCATGTGGATACTTGCTGCCTTTGAATCATTTATTGAAACCGCCTTTAATCATCAGACAGCAGTCTGATCATTCTCACTTTTTAGATTTTCAAAAGGCATCGGCATAAAGTTGAGATTGTAAAGGTTTTTTTTTATATATACGATAAACAAGCCCAGAAAAAAGGATCCAAGTCAGAGATTAATGAAATGCACCATATGACGCTGCTTTTGATGAGTGGATCAGAGACCTAGAGGATTTAAGGCCTATAATGAATTACTAAGCTAAGCAGACTCATAAAATCATGACACAGCTTTTTAAGCCTAACTACATTTAATACTAGCAGCTCAAAGGCAACTTGTCACCTGATTAGCTTTAAGTGAGTTAAAACATACCTCCAAGTGGTCCTGGACCCCTTTCTTCCCCAGCTGATGTGGAGGGACTTTCACTGCTCCACTGCAATAATGATAACAGTAGTGGTATATTCAAAAATAATAATAATAAAATATAACATCTCAGTGTGCCCTGTAACCTACCGGTATTTTGTTCCGATGTACTGAAAAAATATGAGGTAACGAGCCCGGTTGTGCATGTTGACTCGAAATGTCACTGTGCATGTTCCTCGTTTACAAGAGTGGAAAAACTGCAATGCAGAATCATTTCATGGATCCAGCTGTGACTGATGTCCCTGCAGACTGAACCTCTGGTGAAACGTTCCTGTGCTAGCCAGACTTGACCCCTCACCTCCAAGTACCACCGAGAACCCTCTGAAGTGTAGTCCGGAAGTACACTGGAGACAACAGCTGTTAGAATTCTTCTGTTGACATATGAGAGCGCACGTTACTGTGTCACGAGGCTGTAGTACAGTGCTGACCCGATAAAAGAGCTGTTACAAGCGCCGCGTGATAACTAGCAGTGAGACGGCACGTGCACTGTATGACGCTATCCAAGCTGTGACACCTATGTTCAGTGCACGTTACTACACAGCAACATTTCTGGATGTTTGACTACCTCCACATTGTAGTACGTCGCATTTTGATTACGTCGCTCCAGCCGCAGAACCTTCTTGCTCCAGTCATTGAAGCCAGATACTGTACACACGTTTAGGATTGGTCGACAGCAAGTAGTCAATGTACCGCTAACAAGAGCAAGCGGTTCAGGGCGGAGGGATAAGCAGACGAGTCAAGCAAAAAAAGAAAAAAGTTTAATGTTTAAGATAGGTTGGCCATAATTAGTTATATCAAATCTACAATATTATTTTTTGAAGTTGTCCACTTTTTTTAGGTGATTTGTAGGTGTCTAATTTATGATAAGGTTAATAAGGTTAGTAAATTTAAGCTCATTCAAAGGCTCACATGTTTACAAACCACTGTTGCTATTTTCTTTAAGTCTATTCTCTGTGCCCCCCAGAGAATACACATACCTACACATTTTCCACATAGATGATGTTTAAGCTGATGCTAATCATGAGTGAAATATCACATGCTTAAGCCAGTTTTTGTGTTTACAAACACTATATAGGCAAAAGTACAGGACCACCTACACATTACACCCACAGTAGCTTTTAATTCAGTTCAATTCGGTTTTATTTGTATAGCGCAAATTCACAACAGCAGTTGCCTTAAGGTGATTTGCGCTGTAAGGTAAAGACTCTACAATAATATAGATAAATCCCAACAATCATGGGCATACGGAAAGGAAAAAATCACTTTTAATAGGAAGAAACCTCCTGCAGAACCAACAACCAGCCTAAGAGCACAGAGAAAGAAAGAGAGACACTTTAATGATCAAACACAAATTGATGTATAAATACAGGGAATAAAAACATGCGAGTGAAGAAAAAACTTTCAAAGCATCATGGGAAGCCTCCACCAGCTGCTACAGTCTATTGCAGCATATGCAAGGTTCAGAGTCCACCTGATACAGTCCGAGCTAAAAGTTTAATACAAAAAGGGAAGTTTTAAGACTAATCTTAATATCACAGAGATTACCTGTCTCCTGAATCCCAACTGGGAGAATCCACAGGAGAGGGGCCTGGAAGCTGAAGGCTGTGCCCCCCATTCTACTTTAAAAAAAACTGCTACAACCACAAATAAGCATGCAGTTTGAAAGCAAAGTGCTCTGTTAGGATAAAATGGTACTATGAGGTATTTAATATCTATCTATCTATCTATCTATCTATCTATCTATCTATCTATCTATCTATCTATCTATCTATCTATCTATCTATCTATCTATCTATCTATCTATCTATCTATCTCCCATGATTCCTTGTGCTCCTCCTGGGTTGTTACGGAAGCTTGTGTCTGCTCGGCGCTCTTCTCTCCTTCTCTGGTGCTCACGGTGCAGCTACGCCTCCCGCCTGTCTGGGCAGCAGCGGCAGTAGTGTAGTAGTAATCTGCGTGCCGCGCACTCGGCTCGCATTTAGTGTCACCGTGCCACCAGAAGAGGGGCGACAGACTGCTGCGCGTCAAGGGGATACCAGTCATCATCCACACGGTTCAAGCTACATCCCGTTGGGGGCAATGACATTGGCAGCCTGACGTGGGAATTAACGAGAAAACGCAAAAATGACTGTGGACTTTGAAGAATGTATAAAAGATTCGCCCCGATTCAGGTAGGAGCTCCTCTCGGGCACATAGTAGCTTTGCGCAAAAAATGGCACACCTTCTTTTAGGCTACGGGATTTCTTTTTTCTGAAGGGGGGATAGCACGCTTCGCCCATGCGTAATGTAACAGTGGTATCAACAGGGTAAAATGAAAGGACGTTGAAAGAGCCGGATGGCGATTCTCTATCCATATTTTCTTTCTTGCATTTTTATTCATTGATTGTAATTTTCATATGGCATCTTTGTGATACATCAGCTGGATGTGTAATGGTGTGATTTTTTTTTTTTTTAACGTGGGCTGTGAATCAGCCCAGTGCAAATGAGGAGAGGAGGGACACCCACTGCCACGCACAATGAGGATCCATATTGCCGAAATGTAAAATTACAAGTGGTTTTCTAGTGATCACATCATTCCCTTAACCTTCTTACAAGGGGCACACATACATTTTGAGGGTATAAGGGGATCACTGAAGTACAGTTTGGGTGCAGTCTTTTCTTTAGTCATACAGAAGGGCATGCAGTCCTCTAATGTGTGTCAGTTTGCACAGTGGAGAGGAGAGACCCTTGCAGCAGCTGCAGCAGCACCAACAATAGTGGCCCTGGCTTGCAAAGAAGCAGCAGGGAGTGGAGTACACGCTCTCTGCAAGAAGGGAGTTTGTATCCTGGGCACAAAGCCAGCTGTGCCTATCCGCTGGAGGTTTGTAGCCTCACTAGGTCCACGTGCCAATCTGGCTGCACTCCTGTACAGGCCAGTGGGGAAGAATAAAAGAAAGCAAGCAACATGTAGGCCAGGAATCCCCTGTTAAATATGCCAGTTAGAGGCGTTGCAGATATGTGGGCATGCCTTCTACTTAGTGTTTTCAACTTAAAGGACCAAATTATGAATTATTTAGTTTGTAGAGAAATAAAAAATGCAATGAATCGGTTATTAAGTCATCCCCTCTGTATCTCCATGTCAGCATTGGTTGCTTGTTTAGTTGCAGTTCTCTATGTTTGTCATTTTGTTGCTTCCCTCTTGCTCTTCCCCTGTGTCTCCCTCTCACAGTCAGCTCATCCGGTTTCTTCACTGTTGTATATGTCCTCAGAATAATAGTTAGTAAATCAAATGAGAAGGCAGGCAGGGAAATGTAAGAAAGAGGGCGAGGGGAGACGGACATCCAGTTGGCTCCATAAATCTCACGCTGATTTATGGATAATAGATGGCTGAGAGAGAATGCCAGGAAGAGAAAGAGAAGCAGAACAGACTCAGAAACTTCCCCTTCTCTCTCCCGGTTCACTGGACGAGTTCCAGACCTGCTGTTTCCTTAGATCATAGGACACACGTCATGTGTATGACTGTAATTGTGATAAAGAAGATGGGGATCATTATTTTGTCAGTGCTGTTTGGACCATAGGATGCCTTCACTTTCATGTCCCTGTTCTCATTATCCATTCATCAGGATAATTTCAGCTGTACTCAGCACGGTTAGTTAAGTCACATGTGGAGCTCAGTTTTATATAACAATGATGCAACATATAGATACTAAAAGAACTACTGGATAAGGGCAGCAGTGCCCAAAGGGCAAATTCATGTGACAAAACTAACAGTGAAAGTGAGGGTGACCCGAGTGACAGTGAGAGGGAGAGATGCTCATCTTGACGACATCACGGTTGAGACAGTGTTGCTGTAAGAAGTTTTGAATGAAAACAATGTATGTGTGCTGGTGTTTCACTGAGTGTGTCATAACTTAATCCTAAAGACTGATTTATTTGAAAAATAAAGTGACAGGTCAGAGTTGCATGACTAAGCCATCCAATTAAAGATCATCACTGCAGAAATTTCCATTATATTGAAGCGTGTTGTGATCCAGCTGTCTTTCTCCCCCTCCTTGTTGTGTCATTCTGTAGAAACAGAGCAATCCTGTCTATCTTCCCACACACAGGCCTATAACAGCTCACACACACCCTCTCGCTGCAGGTCTTAACTTGTGCCAGCGCTGTCTCTGTGTAAGCATCACTGAGTGAGCATGAAAGAATTTGGAAAGGTATTCGTGCCGGTGTATCTATAACACACATATTTTTGTTCAGCCTCTCTCTGTATACTGAACTCATCACCAGTGCCCTGCCTCCTATTCACCTGCTCTGTTCATTCATTCTTCAACAAAGCATGTGTGGCGTGTAAATCTGCCTATAGTTGGTGGCAATGATTGATTTAAATCAGATTTCCTGGAGCCACGGCCCTGTTCCATGTTTGTTTGCCGTCGTTTCAGTATTTCTAATCCCAGCACCACTACTGATTCTTTTATTGGTTGATTGGGGAGAAAAAAGTAGGCCTGCAAAGTTTTTTAGTGTCACTGCAACAGATTTATTATCTGTGAGTCAGAGAACACAGCGCAGAAAAAGAATAGAAAAAGATCTAAATGTGACTCGGGTGTTCAAAAGCTCCACTGGCAAGTGTTTGTTGTCACTGTATCGCAGGTTAGAACATTCAGAAAAACATGCCGGTGTTAAAAAAGAAAAAAGCTGATAAGCTTAGAGGTGAACAATTCCAGGTGAGTGGACAGTTTAGAACCTGCTACAGCTGAGAAGCATCATCTTGTGCTTGCGGTTTCATTTGATTCAGATGTTCAGTTGCTAAAACCAAGTGACATAAACATAAATGTTTCGAAACAACCAAAATGACCGTAAATCGGCGCGTGTTTTACATGTTCAGTCGCAAAAAGGATTCATAACTCGATCTTTTTACAACATACATTTTGTCCTTTATTTTACTGTTCTGACAGTGTTGTTGTGATATAAGTGTTAATATTCAAATGGGTGGGTGTTAGCTGTTGCCTAGCAACAGCTGCTGTAAGCCAGACAACTGAGATCTGGGAGAAATGAGGATGGAAAATTTAAGAATGGACGAGGCGAGTGGGCGCCGTGAAAGACGTCATCTTCATTTTGATTTTCAGTCACAGAGAATTTTTGCTATCAAAGAAGTGTGTGAAAGTAAAAAAACACAACAAATATTAGTGGTGTACTTGAGTTTATTACAGTGGAATTGTTGTTGGATGCCTAAATCCAGTGTCAGAGCGCACTTAGGAATAATATTAAGCTTACGGGAAGTCTGTCTGTGTCATTTGTAAACTGTAAATCAAAATGAGAATACTGAATATGGACTAGTGTTTGTTGACTCCAGCAATGGACGTTTTAGGCCATCGTGTACTGAGAAGCGACTGCACCCGTCTGCTTCCCTCGGTTTGACTTCTATCCCACGCACAGCGTATACTCAGCATCAAGCTGTCCAGACAGGTTGAGAGAGGGAGTCAATGGCATTTGAAAAGTGGACGCAGCAGATCGAGATGTTCTTTTTGCAAATGTGTCGCACAGACCGAAACTTTATATTTTATTACACAAAACACAAAATATTTTTAGGACAGGGAAAAACCGAAACCTCGTCAAAGCTGCTCAGTCTATAATGTTTAGAACAAAACTAGGGTCCATGTATAATAATTTTCCCATAAGACTGGAGGGATTGTGCTACACTCCACACCTGCGTATCTGTGCAGACTGTTGCCAAACCTGCGTGCCAGTTTACCTCACATTTAAATACTCTCTTCAGCTTTCAGGTAGCTGCATGTCATATCCCAGTGTAACAGCTGTTACACACATTCTTAACCATATTTCAACAGCAGCGTTGCATGTTCAGAACTTAATTTTGGTGATGGCTTCTCGTGGTCTTGCACGTCGTTCTTTGGCTAGCCATCGGTTTGTGGCGTGTTCTTTCAAAGTCTTGAGTTTACATGTTACAGTCACTGACATCCTGGTATTTTGGATCCACAAGAGTCGACATTGAGATGAGAGGGTTGAGTTTCATCAGTTAACACTTGCACTCTTTGTGACTTGGTGAACAAAGTGCATGCACATACTCTATGGATCTGTTATTTAAATTAACTGCACACTGAGTCATATTATTTTTCTGATAGTTGCAATAAAAAATGATCTAAAAGGCACCAAAATCACAAAATCAGACACAAATACCCTAGTTTTTTATGAACATGTGAAAGCTTTAAACAGTGTTATTTCTGCTCTATAGTTGGTTAAGTTGATATCATCTACAGTTTTTGAGTGTTTCAGAGTTAACATGGGTAGTAAAAAAGTGTGTTTTTGAGACAACATGAAAACCCCATAGTCTGAGAAAAAGGGTGTGAATGTTTGCTTTAAGCTCCATGGCCATTACGTTATTATATGTCTGGCTGTTTAGAGCTGGAGGACTCTTATTCAGAAATGAATGTTATTGTAAATCTGTATAGAGAGAGCCCACATGATAATAAATTGCAAAATCGTGGAAGTTCAAAAATATCTCAGGTTTATATAACCTGATGGTGAAGTGGATTTGATAAAAGATTTGATGTGTCTGTATAAAAAGAGGCTTTTAGCTGCTCTTATGTGTGATTTCCTACAATTTTTTAAAAGCATGTCTCCATTTATTGGCAGATTAAAGTGCTTTTTGATGCTCTAGTTGTCTGTCTGGTGCCCTGGTTTCTTTAACTGTCTGGTTTTTTATTCCCTACCTGCATCACCATTACCTCTAATCCTCTCTCTCTCTCTCTTGTTTTTTTCTGACACATCTTGACTTTGCTGTCTATTTGAGATGCTGGGTGCTTGAAATGTGTAAATATGCGTCATGCTGTCTTTGCTAGTCAGAGGCGGGAAAATAGCTCTGCTGTTGCCAAGAGTGACCAGTAGGCATTGGCAGGTGTAGACAATACCCTTCTCATCTCGGTATCATGCGTGATGGCAGGAGAGATTCATATCTGTCCCCATCAATGGGAAAATACTCAGTAGTTGTTTGAAGAGTGTGCCAGCGGGCAGGTGTGCCAGCAGAAAAACCACAGTTGCATTATTTGCAGAGGTGAACATCACATGGTGACTAACAGCCCAGATGATTTCAGACTGGATGAGAAAATGCATTAAAGTGCTGAATAAGATTACATGTCGACAAAGTAGGTTCTCACTGATAAACTGCACATGTGCAGATGTGATGTTGTCTGGAAAATGTCCCAGGCTTGTACCTGTTTTTAGTTCTAAGCCCAAAATGACCCTGTCTAACTGCTTGTAAGCTATTTTGGAGAAAAACATCTTTGAGAGTCACCGTGACCGTTTGAACCATCAGAAATAAAGCCTCTTTACAACTTTCAGTTTTTGGCAAAATGTTTAAAAAGGCTCCAGACTGCTTGCATTAAGTAGCTGATGTCTAGACATTCGTTCCCAAACACTTTCTCTAATGCATCCGTGTACATGGGAGATGAGCAGAGGAAGAAAGGAAACGGCCTGGCTGGCCTGAATCACTATTCTATTATACACATACTCTCCATTCATATTAAAATCTAAATAAATGCTGTTTTTCAAGATAAATTCAACAAAGTTGCTCGGCTTATTAATTCTGTCGTTTTTCTTTTCCAGCAGTGTTTGCAACCAAATCTGTTGCATTTGAGCTATAATAACAGGGATTTTCCCTCCAAGATGGTAGTTTTTCTTTTACAAGGTATAGGAAGGTCATGCAGTTTACTAATGCTGGACTTGGTCCTACGTGTTGGGAATTTATCCATTTTAAATATCCCCTGTCACTAATCTGTGAGCATACGTTAAAGCTAAAGCACTTTTTAAACTGTACAATGGAGTCAAATGCAAAAAATATTAAAAACTGCTAAATCTGCTTCAGTTTATGTTATCTTTGCCACTGTGATAAAGGTATGAAGGAATATCAGGACAGCAATAAATACTATTCCTTCTTCTTGTGATACTTTATTAATACACTGCGTCCAAAAATCAGCATTTGTATAGAACATGTATCTACTCTAGAGTTAGGCAGCCACCAGAGGATGAGCACACTGCAGTCATTAACGGATGGTCAGCAACAATATTCAGGTAAGCTGTAGTGTTTAAGTGATGTTCAGTTGGTACTAAGGGGTACAAAGTTTGACAAAATATCTATTACACCACCTGATCCTTTGATACGATAAAAGCCACAATGAATCCATATTATTCAAGCCCAGTTCTGACCTGAGCATCTGAACGTTACAGCGGAAATTGAGACTCATCACATCAGGCAACGTTTTTTAATCTTCTGATGTCAAATTGGTGAGCCAGTGTCAGCTGTATCCACTGTTTCCTGTTCTAAACTAACAGGAGTGGCACCCAGTGTGGTCTTCTGCTGCTGTCGGCTTCAAAGTTAAACATGTTGTGCATTCAGAGATGTTCTTCTGCATCTGGTTATTCGAGTTATTCCTGCCTTCCTATCAGCTGGAAGCATTCCTTCGACTCTCTTCTGACCTCTGACCCCAGCGAGGCCTTTTCACCTAGAGAACTGCCGCTCACTGGATAGTTTTTGTTTTTGGACCATTCTCTGTAAACCCTAGAGATGAGTGGGAAAATCCCAGTAGCTCAGCACTGTCTGAAATGTGATTGGTGGAGTAGACTTTTGTGTTGACTGGCAGTTGGACAGATGTCACTAACATAGCGATGTTATGCAGTGTTGTTTAGAACAATAAATGTGAGTATTTTGATTTGAATACAGTTTTGAATATTTGATTAGCCCTGAAAGTGTAATAGGTATATGTGTTGTTGCGCACGTACTGCGTGATATAGCAGCTTTGCTAATACTTTCTTTGCTCTGAAAGGTTCGACCACAGCAGGTTGAGGATGAAGCAGACGGTGCCATGATGATAAACTCCTAATGATGTTAGTGATTAGATCAGGAAACCCTCACCGGAAAGAAATCACTTAGCTATATATTGACCTATTAAACTATTTTAACCTGCAAGTGTTAACAGAAAAAACATGCAGACTGGCCAGGGCCATAAAAACGTCTCATAACCCCTGTGAGTTTACATAAATATTTTAGTTCCCCCTGGGTGTGTAAAGGTAGCGTCGGCAGTGAACTGCAGAAAGCTGGCCGGTTTTGTCAGAAGCTTCACAAACTGTTGTTACAACTTAGGAGGAGTGCAGTTGTTGTGTGTTTTTGTGGCAGCGTGGTCTCAGTGTATTGTCTAACCCTCTGACAGAGTGATATGAAGTGCTCTTTTTATTGCATAGAAAGACATCAGGTGAACAAAGAGGGCAGCCCCGCCTCAGTTGTTTTGCATGTGCGCCTTGAATAGGTGCCCTTACGTGACTCCAGATTTTAAAAAAAAAGCGCACTGCTCTCATAAATTAAAGAAATATGACATTGCATATGATGCGAAAAAGACGATGCCCCCGTTTGCCACCTGCAGATGTTTGCTGTGTTCAGAAATGTCGTAGCCAGTAATACTGTTCCCGTTTTTGTTTTAGGAAAAGAGTTGTTGACATCCATCGACTTAGAAGCAGCGTTTCTGCTCATGCAGCATTTTGTTTGTTTGCTTGGAAACGTACTGTGCACAGATCGCAGCTGCTGCTCTGCTCACAAATCTGGTATTCCCGCTCTGTTTTGCTCTTACACGAGACTCGATGTTTGCAAACGTGCAGGATCCGATTCTTTATTTCAGAGGAGCATAGAAGGATGGAAATCAGTAGCGATAATGATAGGCCCTTGAATGGCTTCTGTGCTGTGTGGTTTTCATTCTTCTTATCGGATTTGCATTTGTGTCACACATGTGTGTCTGCCTCCCGGCCAGCATGTTGGCAAATCACATCATCTCATATTCCTCTTTCTGCCACCGTGCCAAGCACACAGAAGTTGGGCATGTTCATGAGAACATAGGCCCGTCACGTGGACACATCCAGTGAATCCACGGAGTACATGTGCTGCTGGGGGACTGTGGTAGGACTTGACTTAAGCGGTCAAAGAAGTGCAGGAGACTGATGCTGTCCAGTGTAGCAAGTGATTTATTCACCATTGTGTGACCCAAACAATATTTACAAAGAAACAAATAAGAAACTTAACTCCAAATGAACTCTGTTCAAATAAACATAACTGAACTTAAGTCAACAGAAATTAAGGTCAAACTGCACACAGCTACACTGACCTGAACCTTTCTTTCCATACACCTGAGTTCTTCTGCTTAAATAGTCCACTTAACCAAACAATTTCTCCACTGGACTATTCCATTCAGTAGGTAGGTAAGATGAACATAATTATATTCAAACATCTACTACTACTCTTTACTAACAAAATAAACTCTATGGTGTAATCAGTACAGACTACAACAATAAATCTATTTCTTCATAAACACTCTAAAATCAACTTTATTAAATTACAAGAGTTCTTCCCCTTCCGCACTTGGTCTCATCCTGTGACCTCAGACAAACCCAGAAGGTATAAAGCAGGAAGTAAAACTACATTTCCTCCTTTTGTTGCTAGAAGACAGGTAGGTAAGGTAAGTTCTAAGCAATACAAATTAACAGTTGAAATAAAGAACATGTTAACTTAACAAACTTGTAAGAATTGACGTAAACCAAGATGTTATATTATATAATCTGCAAAAGTGCAAAACATAAACAAACCCGGGATAGTAGATGTCTGCCTATTGCAGATTACATGTGAAATATGGTTAAATCAAACAAGAATGTTAACTAAGAATAAAGACAAGTGGTGTTCTCACCCACTTTGTCACACTTCCCCCCCCTTAAGACCGTTACTCCTCTGAGTCACGGGACAGGAAATCAGCAATGACATTCTTATGTCCGGGTCTATACTGGACCTGGAAACGAAAAGGCTGGAGAGATAAATACCATCTTGTTATCCTGGCATTAGTGTCTTTCATATTATGAATCCATTGCAAAGCACGATGATCAGTCTCAAGAACAAACTCTTTCCCAACGAGATAATATCGTAAGGTGTCTAGAGCCCATTTAATCGCCCATGCTTCCTTTTCAATGGTCGAATACCTCATTTCTCTTGGAAAAAGTTTTCGACTGATGTACTGAACAGGCAACTGCTGACCTTCCTCTCCTTGAAGTAAAACAGCTCCCAGACCCACCTCAGAGGCATCTGTTTGTACTGTAAAGGGAAGGTTAAAATCTGGACACTGCAAAACAGGTTTCTGACACAAACAGTCTTTCAAATCATGAAATGCATTCTCAGCATCTTTCGTCCACCTGACCTTTGTAGGACTAGATTTTCTTGTCATGTCAGTCAATAAAGCTGCTCTTGATGAGAAATTTGGAATTAGTCGACGGTACCAACCCACTAATCCCAAAAATGATCTCAGCCTTTTCTTTGTGTTTGGCAAGAGTGCTGCAGCAACTGCATCCACTTTTCCAACCTGAGGGCGAATGCCTCCACCCCCTATTACATAACCCAGGTACTGCACCTCGGGCTTAGCGATGTGACATTTCATGGCGTTTATGACAAGTCCAGCATTTGTGATACGTTGAAACACATCAGCAAGATGTTTCAGATGATCTTCCCACGTACAACTGAAAACAACAATGTCATCAATGTATGCAGCTGCATATTGTTCTGCACCCCTCAACACTCGATCCACCAACCTTTGGAATGTAGCTGGCGCTCCATGGAAACCAAAGGGCATCACTGTGAATCTAAACAGTCCACTTGGCACTCTGAATGTTGTTAAGTCCTTCGATGAGTCTGTTAAGGGAACCTGCCAATAACCTTTACAGAGGTCAAGGGTAGTCAGAAATTTAGCATTTCCCAAACGATCAATTAGTTCATCAACCCTCGGCATTGGATAAGGATCAAAAGCAGACACAGAATTTAACTTAGAAAAGTTTACACAAAATCTAAGCTTAGGATCATCTTTCTTTGGTACAAGCACAACAGGGCTACACCACTCACTGTGCGAAGGCTCAATGATTCCTGTAGCCAGCATCTCCTCCAGCTCACCTTTCAGCTCAGGCAATAGCTTAGCTGGGATACGGCAAGTGGTATCTCTAATTGGCTGTTGGTCTGGAGAATGCAAAGTGATTTTGTGTTCAATGAGGTGTGTACGACCTGGCTTTAGACTGAAGAGTTCCTTGGTCATAAGTGATTGCACCGCCTGACGTCTTTCCAAAGGCAAATGATTTAAGTCTGGAAACACAGATTTGACAGCTGAAGAAGGGAAGTACTGCTCCTGAGGCTCTTCCTCGTCCACAACTGTACATGCCCACATGGATGTTGAGTCCTGTGGCTGGTCAGTCCACTCTTTCAAAAGATTGACATGGAACACTTGATGAGTCTTTCGACGATCTGGCAAATGAAGCTCATATGAGACTGGGCCTGTCTTCTTTGTGATTTCATATGGCCCCTGCCACTTTGCAAGAAGACTGCTCTCAGAAGTTGGCAACAGTAGAAGAACTTTCTGTCCCTCACGGAAGGCTCTTCTTCTTGAAACTTTATCATATCTTTGTTTCTGCTGCTGTTGTGCATGGGCCAGATTGTTATTAGCAAGTTCTTGTAAATGTTCCAGCTTGTCTCTCATTTTGAGCACATATGAGAGTTCACTAAACCTCTGCTCTGACATCGAACCCTCCCAAGCTTCTTTCAGAACATCCATTGGACCTCTGACAGGATGCCCATAAAGTAGCTGGAATGGTGAAAACCCAGTAGAACTTTGTGGAACCTCTCGGTAGGCAAATAACAAAAATGGGAGCCATTGGTCCCAATCTGACCCTGTTTCATTCACAAACTTCCTGAGCATTGATTTTAAGGTCTTGTTAAATCGCTCTACAAGGCCATCGGTCTGTGGGTGATAGGGGCTGGTCTTGATACCCTGGATCCCTAACAAACTGTATACTTCTTTGAGCATCTTGGAAGTGAAATTGGTACCCTGATCTGTGATAATTTCTTTTGGGATACCTAGTCTGGAAAACAACTGAATCAGGCAGTTAACAATCTGACGAGCCTTTATTTTCTTCAGGGGGAAGGCTTCAGGATATTTTGTGGCATAGTCACAAACTACAAGTATGTACTTATGACCTGCTTTACTCCGTTCTAGTGGGCCAACAATGTCCATGGCAATGCGTGAAAAGGGTATATCAATGATGGGCATACTGATAAGCGGAGCTCTATCTGCTTTCCTGCCTGGAGCTGTTAACTGGCACTGTGGGCAAGCTTTACAGTATTGTACCGTATCACTGAACTGTTGGGGCCAGTAAAATCTGGGAATCATTCTAGAAAATGTTTTAGATTGTCCCAAATGTCCTGCCCAGGGAATGGAATGACTCATTTTCAAAATGGTAGATCTCAAACTCTGGGGGATCACCAACTGGTCACCAATCCTGCTACGGCGATACAACAAATCTCCCTTAACCACAAACACTTCCTGCCTTCCCTCAACTTTAGTTGACTCAGGAACACATTTAGAGAACAATGGTGTAAGTGTTAGATCCTCTTTCTGAAGCCTAGCAACCTCACTAGCACTGGGGAGAGACTCAGTCTTTAAAGGATCTAAAATGTGTTCAGCTACTCTTGTTCCCTTCACCTTTTCATGTCTTCTCTGTCTCTTGCTCTTTTTTGGTTTAGAACGAGTGCTAGACTCGTCCAATGGTGCAACCTCATTTGCGAAAGGCAATTCATCCCAACCTGAAGCATTAACCTGTTGCTCCTTAGCTTTTGACCTTGTGACCGCTAACAAACTTTCAACGGCTTCAGCCTGACAGGAATGCTTGGTTATTAGCTCTGTGAGTATTGGGAGATCACGGCCCAACACCACTTGATAAGGCAGAGTATGCAGCACTCCCACTGAAAGAGTGTAACACTGGCCTTCTACTTCAATTGCAACTTCAGCAACTGGGTACGATACCTTATCACCATGAATACAGCACACATCCACTGTTGCTCCTGAAAAGATCACATCCCTAGGAAGACTGTCTTGTCTAACCAGAGTGCGATTACTTCCTGAATCTAACAGAGCTACACAGGGTTTGTCTTCAACAAATACCCCAATTGATGGCTCATGTTGCTGACATTCAAATTCATTTTTGTGATTCTCACTGACTTGAGTTTGTCTAGTAGAACACATGTAATTTTTACTAACAGACATCTTTGTACACTGAGCTTTAAGATGACCTATTTGATCACACAAATGACATACTTTATTAGTTTTATTTTTTGTCTCAGATCTGGCAGGATCTGAGTTATACCAGTTCTGTCTTGTGTGCTTAACTTTCCAGTCAGTGCCACCACCTAACTTGTTTAATGGCAAGTTGGAATTTGACTTAGCTTGAAGGAAGTCTTTTGATGGTCGACGAGCTGCTAAGAAAGCTTCAGCCAATTCTGCTGCTTCCTTAGAAGTCTTTGGGTTACGTTCCTTAACCCACGTCCGAAGATCAGGATTCAGAACCTTGAGAAACTGTTCCATGATGATGGCGTCTCCGATTTGATCCTTTGTCTTTGTTTCAGGATTCATCCACTTGAAGTACAACTCCTTTAGACGGACCTGCAGCTCCCTTGGTGTTTCCTCTGCTCCAAAGGTACTAGAACGAAACCTCATTCGATAGGTGTCAACACTTATTTAATACTTCTGCAAGACAGCACACTTTACTTTTGCATAGTCCATAGTGTCATCAATATCCATGGCTACATAAGCGGAACGTGCTTTACCAGTTAGCAGTGGTGCTAGGTGAAGAGCCCACTCATCTTGCGGCCACTGGCAAGCATGAGCAATTCTTTCAAAGGTGATTAAATAATGTTCAATGTCCTCACCTTCATTGTAAGGTTGCATTTTTGGCCCCTTCCGGCCTGATTGTCTCACCAGTGTTGAAAGCTGTGCTTCACTGGGTTGATGTACTGGCTCCAAGCCAAGCCTATTTGATTCTTCTGTGCTGGGAGATGGTTCTGGAGTAGGTGCTCTCGAAGAAGCCGATGTAGATGCTTGTACTTCAAGTAATTGAGGCTCTTGATTGCCATGCTGCACCTGCTGTTGAAGCTGGGCAAACTGATGCCGGATTTGTCTCCATCTATCCTCCTGGCGCTTGTGCTCTTGCTCCAGTTTAGCATCTCGTTCAGCCTGATGTTGCATCAGAGTTTGCAAAAGTTTGGACAATTCAGCCACATTCTCTTGTCCAGCAATATGGCCACTTATTGCCCCTTGTTGGTCACTGCCATCTTGTAAATCATCTGCTTCACATTCTGGGACAAGCCCTCTCTTTGCTCGGGTAGACATCTTCTCCACTCCTTAATTGGCCTGGAAAACCACTGCTGCTGCCACCAAATGTGGTAGGACTTGACTTAAGCGGTCAAAGAAGTGCAGGAGACTGATGCTGTCCAGTGTAGCAAGTGATTTATTCACCATTGTGTGACCCAAACAATATTTACAAAGAAACAAATAAGAAACTTAACTCCAAATGAACTCTGTTCAAATAAACATAACTGAACTTAAGTCAACAGAAATTAAGGTCAAACTGCACACAGCTACACTGACCTGAACCTTTCTTTCCATACACCTGAGTTCTTCTGCTTAAATAGTCCACTTAACCAAACAATTTCTCCACTGGACTATTCCATTCAGTAGGTAGGTAAGATGAACATAATTATATTCAAACATCTACTACTACTCTTTACTAACAAAATAAACTCTATGGTGTAATCAGTACAGACTACAACAATAAATCTATTTCTTCATAAACACTCTAAAATCAACTTTATTAAATTACAAGAGTTCTTCCCCTTCCGCACTTGGTCTCATCCTGTGACCTCAGACAAACCCAGAAGGTATAAAGCAGGAAGTAAAACTACATTTCCTCCTTTTGTTGCTAGAAGACAGGTAGGTAAGGTAAGTTCTAAGCAATACAAATTAACAGTTGAAATAAAGAACATGTTAACTTAACAAACTTGTAAGAATTGACGTAAACCAAGATGTTATATTATATAATCTGCAAAAGTGCAAAACATAAACAAACCCGGGATAGTAGATGTCTGCCTATTGCAGATTACATGTGAAATATGGTTAAATCAAACAAGAATGTTAACTAAGAATAAAGACAAGTGGTGTTCTCACCCACTTTGTCACAGGGACCTATATGAAATAGGATTATCAGTAAACACACTCTGATTAAATCAACTGGATAGCCTACAGACCCCGTTAAAGCTCACACACTATCAGCCTCATACCCTGAGAAGCTTTAATACAATTTTCCTTTCTGTAGTGTGAGGGATGAAGAATTACACAAGTGCTGTTGACAAACTGCAGTTTAAAGGACTTGCAAGCCTTGGGTCAGAGTACTTCTATGTCCCACTGAAAACTGTTTTTATAAAACCAATTCACAATGCAGTGGCTTTCATTTTAAGAGGCGTCTCCATGGTTGCCGAGATCATAATGGATGTTGTACAGGAGGATGCTTTAACCGCAGTTCAGTCCTGAATATTCGCAATTCGAATCAAGCAGGTGCAAGGCAGCTAATTTTAGCTCAACGTACTCAATTTTAAACTTGGTCAGTTATGTATTTTATCCCATAATATAACGTTATCGATTTTCGATTGAGGCGATTTAACAAGTTTGCTCGGCTAACGTAGCATGGTGGTGTCACAAACAAGGATGCAGTGTACTCAAGAGCAGACTCAATTGCTCGAACTATGTACAATTTATTGAAAAGAAAAGGAACTTAAACAAGACCGGGTCTAACAGAAATTATTCGCAGGAACTGAGGGAGACCCGGGGGCGGCGAAACAGACGTTGAACACAAGGAGAACACGGGCGGGAACTTTTGAAAACACCGGCTATTAGGCGGGGAAGGGGTTGCCATGGGAGCGTCCCAGGGATGGTTGAGAGTGTGGGGAAGCTGGTCCAGGTTCCAAGGTGTCCAGGGGAGTTGAAGTACGGGCTGGAGGGCAGGCTGAGGAGAAGGTGAGTGTGTAGTCCTAGGGTTCTAGGCAGACTGGAGAACGGGATGGAAACAGAGCCAGTGCTGCTGATGAGCACGACAGGTGATGAATCTGGAGAACACAGGAGACGGAGACACATTAACCCACGATCCAGGCACACAGAGTCCAAGCACAGAGGAGGCCAAGTTTACCACGGGTAGTAGCAGGACGAACTGGCGAGGAGTGGCAGGCAGCGCTGGCTTAAAAACCCTCTAGATGGAGGCCCGGAAATTGGAAGCAGGTGATGAGCTGGCCAACTCCACCCCAGGGGATGGACAACAGGAACCTGGACCACACCCGACCAGACACTCCCACGGCATATGACAGGTGGTGCATGAGATGAACCCTCTTGTTTGTAGTATTCCCAGAGTATTTTAATTTATTTAATAAAATATCGATATTTTGTGATACAATATTGCCACATGAAATATCGTGATACTATACTTTATTACTGTATTTAACATACAGTACAACTCTGCACACAAATATCAGGAGAAAGAAAAGGTCACATTAAGATCTCTTCGTGGTCCAGCTTACTTCTCCTGACATCTTTCATTTTCTAAATGCCCTCCTGTCTCTCCTCTCAAACACAAATTTGACTGAGTTACAAACTGAACTCTAATCCTGATAAAACGCAGAGAAACACAGGCACTAACTATTGTAACCCCCACATTGATTAAGCTGTTTCTTAATTCCAGCTCAGTGGACGTGACAGTCAAACAGGCTTTTTCTATAACCCAGAATCCCGAAGTGTAATTATTAATTCTTTGTCTTTGGAAAATAATGCCAATCAAAGTCATAGTTTCATAATGACTGTGACTTGCAGTTTATTTTGGTCCAGAGAGTAATTACCCAGATCAGAGCCTGGGCAGCTGTGATTGAGCAAGTCGTGATTCATGGGAGAGCTTTAGCAGATTCTCATTTAATCTGGATGACTATAAAGCGCCACTTTAAGGTTTCAATTTTGCATTTATAGAGCGACTAAGTCTAATAGGCGGTTGATTTAAAGATGTGGCGATCAACAGCGTCAGCACGGACAACATGAATCATCTGAAAACATCCTTTCGACAAAGTCTGATTTGTGGCAGATGTGTTGGTCTCATCGGAGTCGAGGGTCACTCCTGTCGTGAGTAAGAAGAGTGAAAAATATGGCACAAATCAGACCTTCTCACAGCTTTCATGCTGTGTCATGGTTTATTGTGAGTAACCTCTCTGTGTAATCATTCAGTCCCACTAAGATCAGCATTTGGTCTGGGAGTTTGTGCAAATGCTGCCAAGGCCTCTTGAAACTCAAATCAAAACTATTAAGTAAATTGCCGTCGTCTTGTTTCTGGGTTTCTTTCTTCATGTTGGTATTACAAGTCGTTTTCCCAGCAAGAAGCATTTGTCTATCCTCCGGCATCCCCCGCAGTTTAAACACATATTTTGCCTCACTTGAGGTGTATTTTTTAGACTCTTCCAGATTCAAAACACAGCTTGCTAGTTTTATGTGTTATGGTAGTTACTTTGGGGGGGGGGGGGGGGGAGTTGTTAACCAAACACGCAGACTGACTTTTGGTTTAACTGGAAGCCATGTTTGAAGACAGTTCACAATGCAGGAAGTCATTAAATCACATAAGGGGGAAACCAGCTTCACCGCTTATGTGTAGTTTCTGGAATGCATTTGTGTTTTCCAGACTTTTTGTACAGAAAGCTGCACATGAAACCTTGGGGCACTGTATATGTTTGGACAGACGCATGTAGCTGTACAAACACGCACATTAAAGACAGAATCTGGCACCACAATGTGACACGACAAGGTGATTTTCTGCAGGGTTAAAGGGTCAGTGGTTTCTCACACTTCAAATCAACATTTTGTCTCCAAGCTACTTGAAACATAATAAAATTGGTCTTAAAATTGTGTTTTTTGTACAGAAAGAAATAAAACTTTTGACTTCGTGGTGGCTTTCTGTGTGCCAGGAGGTTTTATACACAGTTTTGCATTTTTTTAATACACTGTAGTTGAAATAGCATACATGTTTTTTTTTTCCTCAACTTGGAAACATTTTTTAAGCCAGGATAAACCACTTAAGAACTTCCATAGAATTTAAAGGCTAGTCTTCACTGTTTACATCCTGTTGAGGGGACTCGCATCGAAACCTAAGAACCTGTTCCACAATACTGTCGACGCAGTCGGTCTTCCGATGTTTATCTGTCTGTAATTCTGGATCGTAGCTAGCCAAAGAAATCGCCGCCTCTGACGTCGGCAAGACAGATGCTTGTGTTAAAAAGAGAAATTTAAGCTACAAGTGCGTGTTTGTCATCTACACACAATGTGGGAATTATCTGGTGTCGCGGGGCTCCGTGCCTTCGATAAACAGCCCAACTGGTTCAACCAAGTGGCAGCCAAAAGACAGGAAGGGAGAGAAAAGAGTTGGGAAATCTTTGTGTGCACACCCATCAGTCGTCTTGTTGTGGTTGCACTCCCCTTCTTCACCTTTATCCATCTTTTTCCTCACTGTACTCTCTCCTCCAGCCTCCTATATTGGCAATGTGCAGAGTGGATATGAATCAGTGACAGCGCAGCAGCAGCAACACTGACTGAGTTTCAGTATGCTGCCTAAGTCTGTTTTTGCACTGGTTCTAGTTAAAAGACGGGAATGTAGCATGACTGGAAGGATGATCGATGACTAAACATACAGGGGCAATGACTGATGGCCGGATGTTTGTAGTAGAGGGGGAATATAGAGGAAGAAAGATGGTCCAAAGGGATGGAGTGCACCCAGAGGAAGAAAGACAAAAAAAAAATGGAGACAGATTAATGGCAGCACATACAGACACATAACCGTGTATAAAAACCCACTGTGGTAAAATTTCCCAGAAAAGTATCTTAAAGACACAGAGGACAGCTTCCTTAGGCTGACAAATGAAACAGTCTCACAATCATCCTGTTCAAACTAGAATAGAAGGTGTTTGTGTTTGCATGTCTCGCTCTTACATCTGGGGTCCACTTGAGCAGCTGGTTCAGATTTTGGCCCAACTTTCTCTGCCTTGGTTTTAATTGTGCACACTTGGCTTTATGAACAGTAGTTTTCTTTTGTGTCTTGTACTTTGATAGGCTGTTTGTTCTTCCTGTTTACTCTCATGTCTTACTCAGCCCTCACGCTCTTCCTCTACCCACAATCCTGCTGTCCCTCACACCAAATGTGTCAAAATTTTAGACCACCGATACAAATTTCCGGTGCCTTTAGTAAATGGCACAATTCACATAGTTAAGATTTTTTTTGGATTTGTTTATTTTTCCAATCTCAGCTACAGTCTGTTGCGACATGCATATCTGACCGTTTCCATCAGGTTGTTGATGCTGGCTTGCCGTGTGTTTGGCGCCCCACCAGCCCCAATCCTCGCTGAATCCGTACACCCCTGCAGTGCTGAAACCACAAGTGTGATAGACAAGCCAGTCTTGAGGGGCATGAAAAGAAACCGGAACACCTTTTGCCCTTTCTTGGACACTGATGGATTCCCTAGTCATGTTTCCCATCTTTACATTCTTCAGCCTGCATCCGTGCCTGAAATCCCTGAGGAATTCCTTGCAACCAAATGAAAATATTCCCATCTGCCATGTCAGCAGTCCCACAGTTTCTTGGATTCATAAATCCCACCCTTACAAAGTCACATAAGCATGCACTCTTTCACGAAAAGAGTGGTTCTTTCCATTTGTTCAGTGGTTTGCCCACTGCGTACAAGTGGCAAGAAAAAAAATCACAACAGCTGAACCACATTCATCAAATTATAATGGCAATTGATCTTAAAGCAGGAAGGAAGGAAGGAAGACCGTGTCATATATTGCTTTGGTATGAGGGTGTAGGGATATGGTGGGTATCATGGTGCGTATGTGTGTGTGTGCATATGTCACATAGACAGATGTAGCTAGCTGAACAGGGTGGTTCTGTCAGAGAGATCTGGCCTGGAGAGCAGGAAGATTAAGGTTCAGCTCTATATGAAACAAGCGTAACCAGAGGATTCATGGTGACTGCAACTTGCAGTCTACTTTGTACTAGAGTGTAGAAAACCAGATTAGAGTTAAAGCTTCACTTTGACTGCAGCCAAGCACAGTTTTCTCCCACAGTTTCTGAAACCACATCACATAAAAACTAGCTTTGTTAATTTAAAGTGTTCGATAATTACTGCTGACAGTTTTTGAGGTCTAACTCGGGCCAGTCATATAATTAAATTTCATAAATGTTATGTCACCCTACTGCAGTCAAAATGCTCGCATCACAACAAGTCAGCTACATAGGAGCAGATAAGCGATGATCTTAGCTGTTCATTGTAAAATGTTAAGCTCTGAACTGGAAGCATCAGCTGTGTCAGAAGTCCATGTGTATTTACTACATCATTACCAACATGTTAACATTTGATTTGTAAAATATAATTCATAAATCTTTCTAGCACTGAGCTTTATAGGTTAAACCACAACACTTCACTTGCATACTCACGCTGTCTGTCCCAGATTTGTTTCTCTTGCTGTCTCAATGAGCGAGGCTCTTGCGTAAGACCACCCCGAGCGTTAATGTAAACCTGTCTCTTCATTCTGTCTCACCCAGTGGACTTTCCCTCCACTTCATATCCTGCTGCACTTCAGCAATCAACGATTTAATAATGCAGTCGTGTGAGGTGTTGTAATCTTGTTTTCTCGACCGCCGTCGTAGACTTGGATAAGAACAATGCTTTGGTAGTCCGGTATTAGCAACAACAACAACAACAAAAATCTGGCCTTGTGATTTTGCTGTTGCTTCATTTGGAGATAATGGCTATAATTTGGAGTGAAAGAAAAACGCTGGCCATTTGGAATTACAGTGACAGAATTTGTTCAACAGTGTTCATTAGATGCATAAATGTTTACCCCAAACTAAATTTGTCTGGACTGTGAGCTCACTTTGTCTACGGTGCGCCTTCAGCGGATTCCATTCCCATCTTTACATCGCACATACACACACGCGATTGTTTGTGTGCATGTCAGAGAGTTATTTAACTGCTTGTTGACTGGTCATTAGGAATTTGGAGAATATGACTGATTCAAGTTTCCGAGTGGGTAACCGTGTGCTTTCTCACATGTTAGCGCATGATAACGGATCCTCTGCCGCTTGTTTTAGGTGAGGGTGCAGGAGGCAAGACACAAGACGACCATCCAGTGGTAAATTTTCTACACATACCCTGTGCCAGCTCTATTGTAATATGGGCTTATTTGGACATTGCGTGTGAAGGTTTGGACAGGTTAACCTGATCTATGTCTTAAGATTTACAGTCTCACATGCAGCTCCTTGCAGCGCACGTGTGAAACCAACTCATGACTTTGTCAAGACTGAGGTCATCAGTGTTTGCTGACAGGCTCCAGTGATGTAAGAAATAATAATCTCTGTAGGTAAACAAAACTCTGACAAGTCGTTTCACAGTCAATTCACCTTGAAAGCTGACGGTCGATCAGATATAGCCAAACATTAATAAATGCTGATGTGCTTGGAATAGCAGCGGCTACTCAAACTGCAGCAGACGAATGAGAACTCTGTTATTCTGTTACTTTTGCCATAAATAAACGTCTAATCTGTGCATGTTCTGTGAGCCCAATCGCACTTTATAATTACAGTATGCTGAAAGACATCCCAGCACAAATTGGTTTAAAAGCATAATATTTCCTGGACTGGTAGCCAATGTGTCACAGAGTTCATGTAGGGGAAGTCTGACTCCTGAGCGTGACCCCCTTCCATTTAACTGAACTGCTTTTGTTTTGTTTTTTTAGCACTATTGGCTCAGACCAAGAAGGTCCTGAGTTTGAATCCACCATCTGTTCAAGGCCTTTCAGTTTGCATGTTTGCTTTTTCTCTGTTGGTTCTCGAGCTTTCTCCCACAGTCTAAAGACATGCAGTGCGGTTCCGTTAATTGGTGATTCTAAATTGCCCTTAAGCAAATTAAGGGATGGTTGTTTGTCTCTCTGTGTTAGCCCTGCAGCTGACTGGCGACCTGTCCAGAGTGAACCGCGCCTTTCACCCTATGCCAACTGGGATAGGCTCCAGCCCTGGATAAGAACTGGATAAGCAGAAGAAAATGGATGATTTTGTTTTTTAGGAATAATTAAAAATGCAAGCAGGTGGAGTAGACTAACAATACGAAGATAACAGCATAACTTTAAAATGTTTTGTCTTCCAAAATATCTTTATGCATGACACTAGGATACAGTAACCTACCACAGGAGTCCTGTATATCCAGTCAGAGTGCATCAATGTGCTGTAGCCAAAGCAAGGAAACTAAAACCAGACCTGGCGGTATTTTTTGGAAAAGATCGACTTGAGTGAGATGAACATTGTCAGATGATCATTGCCGACCTTCTTGGGGTGTTTGGCAGTGACAGACCATTCTTAAATGGATAAAAGTGTAAATCTTTGGTTGTTTCCTCTTTGGCACATCTGACTTTTGTGTCAGCAGCAGCCTTATTCCGCTGATGTTCGGTCAGAGCTGCCAAAGATAACAGTGGGAAAACAGTCTCTTGTGCAGAGCTGAGTTATTTCCTCTTTTGCACAACTGTTTCAAAGAGGCATCTCCTCTCTCTCACACATGTTCTCAATAAAATGCACACACGTGCATGCAGAGCCATAAATAAACACCTTAGCTTAGAGCATAAATGTGTTTCTGTAAGTCAGTGTGGGAAGCAAGATGTGATCAGATATTCCCACAAGTTATCACACTGCTTTACCTGACAGTGCTTTTACCAAGCCTTACCTGGTGATCAGTGGGGAAAAACCTAAACATTGTGCTTGAAGGAATTCATGTACAAGTGAGCTTTTCTGGCAAAAGTGTGCTGGAGCTCGTTGATTCAGGCCCAAGACTGATACTGTATGTCTCACTGTATGTTGTGATGATGTCACTCTAAATTTCTTTGGAATTAGCCAATCGATACAGAGGGCATAAGTGCAAACAAAAATATCAGCTAAGACCAAAATATTTTGAATCCTGAGTTCAGTTTCAATTGCCACACTCAGATCTGATTACTGCCAGACCTCTTCAATCAAGAAATTGCTCAAGCAGAACCTGTCTGACAAAGTGACTTGGCTAAAAGATCTTAAAAAGCAATAGATCATGTCATGATCAAAATAAACTGAACAACTGATGAGCCTTTGACAGCCTGTAAAGTGTTATAAAGCCATTTCTAAGGCTTTGGGACTTCAGTGAACCACAGCGAGAGCCATTATCCACAAATTGAGAAAATATGGATCAGCATTGAACCTTCCCTGGAGTGACCGGTCTACCAAAATTACTCCAAGAGCACGTTGACGACTCACCCAGGAGGTCACAAAAGAACCCCAAACAAGAGCTAAAGTACTGCAGACCTCACTTGTCTCAGTTAAGGTCAGAGCTCATGATTGAACAATAAGAAAGAGATGGCATCCATGGGAGAGCTCCAAGGAGAAAACCACTGCTGACCAAAAACAGGACAAAGTTTCGTCTCACATTTGCCAAAAACCATCTTGATGATAAAGACTTTTGGAGAAAAATTCTGTGAACTGACGAGACAAAAGCTGAACTTTTTTGAAAGGGTTGAGTCCTGTTACATCTGGTGTAAAACTAACACAGTATTTCATAAAAAGAGCATCTACCAACAGTCAGACATGGTGGTGGTAGTGTGACGGTCTGGGGCTGTTGTGCTACTTCAGGACCTGGATGACTTGCCATAATTGATGGAACCATGAAAGCTGCTCTCTGCCAGAAAATCCTGTCTGACCATCCATTTGTCCCGTAATGCTAAAGCTCACTTGGCTTATGCAGCAAGACAATGATCGTTAAAAAGTGGCTTAAAAAACAAAGAAACAAAAAAACCAAAGGTTTTGGAGTGGCCAGGTCAAATTCTGGACTGGAATTCTATCCAATATCCTTCGGCATGACCTTAAGCAGGCCTTTTGTGCTATGCGTGGCTTATCCATACATACCTACAAGCATGTGTGTGTGCATTTCTGGGGTGGAACAAAAAGCAAGCCTTATCAATGCCAAACATTCATTAAGAATGGAATTATCTGTTGCCCTGTGGAACAAAAACAGACTCTTTGTGTTTAACAAAGCCCAAGGAGGGAATGCACACTTAGCTTACCTGTAAGCCTCTCTGTATCCGTCAGTTAATATCTGTATTGTTTCTTCTACTGTTGAATATAAATATTATACAACCCACTTGAGCACAGTTAGGGATGACTTTTTTCTTTTTTGAATAATAGTTTCTATATCCTGTGTATTTGATAACACAAACATCAAGCGTTTTTTACATTTGCATTAACTTGCATTTACAGGAGTGGAGGCTTTTTCCACCATCTTAATGTACTCCATCTGTTTTGATTTACAGTAAAGTTCTAAATGTCAATGTCCACTTTCATTCTGATTTAGTTTCTTTTTTTGGACTTCAGCTCCAGGCAAGTGGGGGATGTGATACATATCTTGGTTAGTCACTGGTTAGTCATCACAGCAGCATAATATCAGTTGATGCTGTAACTGTGCAGTGAAAATATGTTTTACAGTAGAAAAACTGTGCTTTCAGAATTCATTAGTGTGTTTAGGCAACAGAAAGCTATATTAGACAGGTAGGTTTAATGTTGTAGCTGAGCAGTAAGGCTAATGCAGGCGCCTGGTTTCAAGTCCTCCCCAGGCCATTTCATGGGTTTCATTCAAGTCACTCTCTATTAGCAATCATGACTACACCCTGTGCTACCCTGTCAAATAAAGGCCAAAAAAGTCCTAAAGAAATATTGTGACTGGTATATGTATACAAGACATTCAATGTATAGAGGCACATTTGAAAGAGAGACAGCTCTATACGAACACTGTTCCTCTGTAGGAATGGCAGTCCAACTGAACTGTGTGTGTTTTTTTGCAGTGACTAATGGAGAGCCATGTTATCCACTGAATACTGTTTTTTGTGTCTGTCTGAGAAAAGAGGCTTTCCGAGACGTCCTTACATTTATCACACTTTGCCTGCATTCATTCCCTCCTGGACAAATGCACAGATGTAAATATTTAGCTGTGGCCTTAACAAAAGACGCTCTGCAGGTCATTGCTGTCTGTTGCACATTCTTCTCTAAAGAGGATAGCCAATATCTGTCTGCTCCTGTATTATCTTCAAGTGTGACTCCATTTCTGCTGTCTGCTACTCCCTCTGTCATCCCTCACTGTGAACTGGCTCTGGGTGGGATGGATGCAAAGAGCACAGAAGCAAAAGAGCCCTGGGAACAAAGTGCTTTTAAACCACAGGGGTCTTCTTCCTCCTCTGCATTTCTCATGTAAGCTGCATCCGTGTGCGTGTCGCCCGCTGCTAACACCCCGCTGCGAGGTCAGCGAAGGTTAAAGAGTTTAGAGATTTGGATAAATGTGCAGTCCTGCTATTATACTGTCCTTTTAGGCTGCCTGCTGATTTCAGTCTGTGTTGGGAGAGCTCTGCTGTGTCTTTTTATGTTTTGACTTTTTTTTTTAGAGCAGTAGCATCATAGTTTTTCCGACTCAAATACCGCACTTCCTAGACTGTGCTGTATCTAAATTTCTTGGGAAGCAATCTTCCTCTGTCTCTCGTGTAGTCCTCTAACCCCATAATGTGAGAAGAATCTGTAGTTTAACATGTCCTGTCATGCAGGGGATTTACACATAAGATAAAAGACACATTAACAGAATGTAGGGCAGGTAGAGGACAAGGCTAAAAGTTCATGGAAATAAATGTTTATTTTGTTTTTCCAGTGACTGGATATGGAACAGAAAGACCAGTTTAAATTATTGGACAAATCCAAACGTGATAGAAAGTCTGTCATGTGATATTACTGGAAAGTGAAACTGTGAGTTCACATTCTTCTGGGTGTTAACAAAGCATGATCAGACTTTTTCTTCAGGCCTAAAAATGCCCCACTCCGCCCAGGGCACACCTCTCCTCCACTTGGACAAAGGACACATGGGTGTACGTGTGACCGGGAAGTGTGTTGCCTTTTGTCGGATTTAAATTTGGTTGGGTTGCGTGTGTGTGTGCTGTGTGCAAATGCATTTCCATATATGTATCATACCTAGATTGCACGTCATCAGCTTTGTGTTGTATTGTTTCTTCCTCTTCTTTTCTTCCTGTCTGCCAACAATACAGAAGTAACTGACCACCAAACCTAGACCACTTTTACTGATAAAGGCTCGGGCTCCCAGATAAAGATTAACCCTAGTCACGAATGATAAACTTTTTTAAGTGGAGGTTTTCGTTCATCTTTTTTTTCAGTCTAGGACTAGCCTTATTCTCTCTTTGGGAAACCTGCTGAAAGAGTTAGGGTGAAGGTGCAGAAGGTTTGGCACCACTTTTATGCACAGTATGGATGAATATTATGATCAGCAGGCTCAAGGGAGACTTTCTTTCCTGCATCTCTCTAAATATGAAATGTAGTTTCGTAGAGCAGATCACGGTGTGTACTCTTTCTAGCTTTCGGCTTTGAGATTTTCTGGAAACAGTGGAAACCATTAGTGTCACTTGATGATGATGATGTAATTCAGGCTGCATTTTTCAGCAGAATGGCTTCCTGTGGAACTCAGTTTTCTGTTTCTTACCCGCTCTCCTCTTCTGTTGGCAAGAAAGGCAACAAAAGAAACGAAAAAAGAAACAATTGCACTTTCCAAGCAAAATCTGTTCCAGCTGGCACGAGTCTTGGATACAAGACATTAGAGAAAAATTATTTTTGTCTGCTTCACACTCGGTAGAGGTTTTCCAGCACACTTCCTGCCGGCCTTTAGCTGGAATGTACTCTGGAATGAGATAATGACGTTTCCACATCCCAGACTGCTTCGGCAGAAACATTTAGAAATGCAGTGTGTTTATAGTGTGAGGTGTACAGAACGATGGTTTATGAATAATCATAACAAAGATACATTATATTTGGTTGAATGCTTTTTGGAGTATTTTTTTTTATTGATTTTAGCACAGAGGTGGTCTGACAGCTGGTGGGAAACAGGGAAACTTCTCTTCTCTCCTTGAGTGAATTTGTGGAAGTCTTTATGTTGCATTATACAGCTACTGCATGACTGCGAGAGGAATTGTTCTTCTCCATTAACAACTATTCCTGCCAATAATTCAAAGGGATAATCCAAAAGATGAGTGATATACTGGTGAGGCAGATGGTGAAAATCACACTAAATGAATAATAAAAGCCACAATGTTAATGTTTCCTGTTTCAAAGGAAAGTGTGAGATTTTTTGAAACACTACTTATGCCACAGGCTCTTAACCCTTTTTACCATGAGCCCGGGGGTCGGCCCACTTAAAAGTGCTCTTTGTATGACTGTAACTTTTATTACTGTTCGTAATGTTCTTTCTTAAATTATATTTAACTGCATTTAAATGTTGTTGCATAAAGAATGGCTGCAACTAGCGCTAGTGCTTTTAATTTGACACTGCTGATCATCCAGTGTTCACCTTGTATTGTAGCTGTAATGTCATGTTCTGTCTTAATAACCCTGCTCTTTGTTTATTCCAGTGTATTTATAATTTGTGATTTGCTCGTGTAATTTAGACGGCTGTGGCTGTGACACCATAGGTGCAGTGGGTTATTTTTTCGCACTTGAACTTTTCTGACTTTTTTTTTTTTTTTTTTTTTTTTTTTACTACTTTTGCATTTGGCTTGGGTCAGTGTAACTGGACCCTACAGAGGTTGCACAGGTAGTCCAAATCCTCCAGGACAGCACATCAATATGATGCCAGATGTTTTGCTGTATTTAAGCATGGAGGAGATTCCAGGAGACAGGCATTTACTGGACAGGACCACAGAAGGTCCTTCTATCAGCCGGACCGCTATGTGCTTTGGACTTATGTCAGTTCCCTCGCTGATGTAGTGAGTCCTGGGTTCCTCCTGGTGCACAACAATGCCCAGCCTAATGTTGCATCAGTATCCAGTTCCTGGAGGATGAGGTAAATTGATACCATTGACTGGCCCCCATGCTTGCCTGAACTAAATCCAATAGCACACCTCTGGGACATTATTTGTTGGTCCATCAAGTTCCACCTCAGAGTCTCTGTGAGTCAGTGATGGCCTGGTCCGGATGTGGGAGGAGATCCCCCAGGACACCATACGTCTCATTAGGAGCATGCCCTGACATTCTCAGGCATGCATACAAGTACGTGGGGGCTATAAAAACACTGAGTACTATTTTGAGTTTCGACAAAATGGATTAACCTGCTGCATCATTTATTCACTTTGATTTTTGGGGTGTCTGAATTCAGCCAACTATGGACTGATAATTTTCATTTCCATCAAACGACGTGGCATCCTTTCACTCCTAACACATTACCCAGCCCACATCAGTATATCCAGAATGATTCTTTGCCATTAGGTTTGATGCATTTTAAAAGTGTGCCTCAGTTGTCTTGAGCAGTGTAAAAGATCTTCTGCAGTTAAGGATATGATCATTATTTAGGAAGGTGATTTGTTCACTGCACAGATGTGAGAGAGGTATCAGTCTTTTCATCTCCCTCTCAGCAAGAGACCTCTAAAGCAAATCCCCAAATGTTGAACTCTTCCAAAATTTAAAATTAACATTAACAAAATGTATCCAAATGTTCGCTACCGCTGTTTTATGAGTGTTGCATGAAATCATTTGTAATCCAGTTAAACTGAGGCTCAAGACTACAAGCGAGGCTTGTCCTTTTTGTCTGCATCCTGTTTGGTCTCTTTGTCCGAACAGCCATCGGAACAGTCAAATGTTTTTTCAGGGAATGAGTGTGATGTTTGTTGTGTGTTGGGAGTGAGGGGGGGGGGGGGTTTTGGGAAGCAGTGAAGGCATCTTTGTTCTCTGCACATAAGATAGTAGTGTTTGGCTTGGCTGGTTATTGGTGTGAAAAGACAGCCTGTTTAGGAAAATGTGTGAGGATCATTGACTGGAGGCTCTTTTAATGGGCTCTGAACACGTGTTTGAGCAATTAGTGGCACAGAGCCTTGAATCGCGTTGTATTTTGTTGAATGTTGGACTGTATGGATCTTTAAACACTTTCTGCCATGAAACTGCAGATTTTGAGATTTATACATATATAATTACACAGATTGCTAAATGCATTTCAGGTTTATCTTTTTATGTATGCTCACACAGACTTATGCACACACACACACAAAAAATAAACACGCTGTCTTCGGCTTTGTGCCATCAGCAAACACGGGAGTGTTACAGACAGGAAGCAGACAAATGGACAGACGCAAGCGTACGCAAATGAAACAAAGAGAGTAAGGAGACTGTGATTTGGGGGATCAGTAATCGACAAAAATTATAATTATTATCTCGGAATATTTATAAACAATTTTGTTACTGAAGAGTGAATATAACGATGTTTGTGTGATGGGATTGAAATTGATTTTTTAATTAGCTGAATGTGGTCTAGCATGGAAGAACAAAGAGATGAGGGCTGGGGCTGCTGTTGCTGTCTCCACCCAAAAACCACCTGCTCCTGATCTCAATGATTTCCATTAGTGTGGACGATTAAAAAAAAAAAAAAAACCCTACATCATTTCATCCTCAAACAAAGTAACCTCGTTTTATATTTCCTTGCTTTTTTACAGCTATACCTTGCAGTTCATTAGTATAAAAGAAATGTAACCTTAACTGGGAAATGATCCTGAAAGCCGTGATTCAGCAGGAAAAAAATTTTTTTTTCTACTAACACGAACACGTACGACTTGAATAACAGAGCTCAGCTCGCTGTGATGGGTGTGTTTGTATTGAGCAGGACTGACCACAGCTTAAAGCTCCTGTGGGATCAGAGTGCTACTCAAGGGCACTTTGCCTGTCACAGTGGGCGCTGCAGATGCATCACAAGCCACACTACAGCCACGAGCTCACTGCTGTAATGCACCGCCTCGTCAGTGACAAAGATCGTATCAACGGGTTGATATGTTTCATCAGGAGGAGAGGAGTCGGTGTAAGAGCACACATCGATGAATAATGTGCTTTTTAGAAAAGGAAGAAGCTGAAAGGAGTGATGGAGGAGCGGTGGCAGGGGGCGCACAGGGACAGACACATTAGACAAAGAGGAAATTGGTCAGTAAAAAAAAAAAAGAAAGAAAAAGGGGAGACTAATGCTGATGCCTGTTGCCATGGTGATGTGGGTCAATGACTGGTTGCCATGGTGATCGCTACTTGGAATTCTGGGAAGGGATATTTTGGCGTGTGGATGAGGGAAGACGTTTATTCAATGTAACTGAGAATGTGCAGCATGCGTCTGTGTGTACAGACGGGCACCTTTATAACAGCAAGTGTGGTAACGTGTGCTGCAGTAAGTCAGGCGCAGTGCTGCTCAAAATTCAAAATAAAGAAAGAATATCAAGATAACGGTGCAGCCTGTAACCTGTCATTACTTTGTGTCAGGATGATATGAAACATTTTAGTCTCTAAGGTCTGCATATTTGAGACTTCGTGTCTTTGAATTTGGTGATCAAAGGTCAGAGGTCACTGTGACCTCACTCAAGGATGTTCTTGGTATTTATGACCAGTGTTGGTCAACTTACTTGAAAATAGTAATTAGTTACTAATTACTGATTACTTCCCAAGAAAGTAATCCCATTACTTTACTGATTACTTACACAACCTGAATACATTGTAAAGCAATAGACAATTCTATTTTTTCTGCATAATCCATCAGATGAAATTCGAATGAAAAAGACTCTTTCTAAAAAAATGTTTTACTAGTTTTCATCTTTTAACTTTATGCACTTTGCATCAAGCAAAAATTAAATTATATGCAACAGTCTTTGACTTGAAGAAATTTGTTCAACATTTAAACCTATTTACTGCATATTCCAGTGTATAAAATAAAATCTTTTTTTGTGTTTACACTCACTATTTCAAATAGATGCAAGTAAAAAACAGCAAAAAATAAATAAAATCAAAGACTCAGCGGCACTAAGTCCTGTCGCTCTTAAATCTATTGTCACCTGTTTAGCAGGAGTGGAGCCGGTGGAGGTTTGCCCGGTGCCGCAGCGCTCCTGTCAGTGGGGGGATCTGGGGGTTTTTCTGTGAATTTCACATTTCTGTGCCAGCGTGCTTGGTGCTTGCTCAGATTTGAAGTTTAATTTTTCGCTGTAGAAAGAAGTTTTCTTCCCACACAGAGTGTACAGTGGACACTAATGTTTTTGTCAGCTTTTACGGACTCAAACTTAGTACTTCAACACTTTAAACGCTGCATGGTCGTACTTTCTCCCGCATTCCATATTATCCACTGTTGTTCTACACATTTCTGTTGCTACCACAGCGTCGCACGCTCGTACGTCATTGTCATGAGATACTGACAAACAAAATCACAGTTTAGTAACGCAGTAACGCAGCGTGTTTATGGGAAAGTAACAGTAAGCTAATTACTTTTTTTGCAATAGTAATCCCTTACTCGCTGCATTATATATATTTAAAGAACTGACTGGTCAAATTCAATCAGAGTTAGATTTATATGCAAATAAATCCATTAATGCACTAGACATAAATCTGGACAAAAACAGCCAAGCTTTAAAATTTCAGAATTTCATATCAGAAACGTTGGCACAGGCATGCATCCATAGGGCAGTCATTCTACTTTTTTTATTCTTAGTTTTTTTGTATGTGTGGCAAAAAATTGTTCTTTTAGATTGTTGTTTCAGATATCAGTAAGCTATTCTTCACACAGCAGTAAAAACCCCATAATGTATTCATCCTCATTGTTGGCAGAAACGACCTGCATGTTAATGGAAGTAAATTTGGCAGATTGCAGGTTTTATGCCTAATTTGAACCTTCTGATGAAACCCTGTTGTTAATGGGTTTCTGGGTCAACGTGTGTCTTCTGTTTTTGTATCTTTGTTTGCATGTGTCTTTGTGTGTCTGTCCAGGTGCATAATCAACTCCTCATTCATTTGGTGAGTCACACTTTTCTGTATGTGTCAGTGATGAGTGGGAGTGCACTCTCCACATGAAATAGTGAATATGTAGTGAAAACAGGAGTATGCCATTCAGTCCCCACAGCTGCCTGGCTTGATGAGTCATCTGGTAAACAATAAAAAATGTGATACAACAAACTGTTATAAGAACAGCATGCTCCTTCAGTGAGAAAAATGCTCGCTATGCATGCATTTACAACCCTGCTCACAGTAAAGTTCATGTTCTGATGTAAAGCAAGTTCAATTGAAATTCAAAATGAGATTGGTTACTTGGTTTCAACATTAAAACAGTGTTGTCTTCATACTATTTTCTACTAAATTAAGGCATATAATTAAGGTATTTTAGCTCTTACGTCTGGGCTTGCCTACTATCAGCAGACGTGATTCCTTTACTTCTGTCCTCCAGGTCCTTGAAGTGATGCTGATGTGAATGCGATGCTGTGTGACAAGCTGAGTCTGGAAGACATGAGGGGAAGCTCAGGGCTTTGAAGTGTGTGTGTGTGTGTGTGTGTGTGTGTGTGTGTGTGTCTGTGTGTGTGTGTGTGTGTGTGTGTGTGTGTGTGTGTGTGTGTGTGTGGCATGTGAAGAGATGTGAGATGACGTAGCGTGCAGGCTGCATGCTACAGTACACCAACAGCATGGGGAACAAGAATAGACTCAGCACAGTCGTAGGTTGTAGTTGAGGCTAATGGGTGTGCACATGGTGGTAGTGCACGTGAGCCCCCCCTCCTTCACTATTGATGTCAGCCCATGTACACCATGCTAAAACTGCAGTGCATATGAGCCCATCCCCCTTCTAAATGACCTGCATTATTGTTGGGGCTACTTTGGGGTGTTTTTACTACTTTGTCTGTTTACACAAACTGAACACGCACATTGGAAACAAATATATATATATATATATATATATATATATATATATAATTTATTTTTATTATACATTACATTTCATCAGTCTGCTCCTCCTGTCATAAACATGCAGGCATCCACCATTGCAGGATTACCCATAATTGTCCATGGAAGTCTGTCTTACTTGATTCCACTACAATCCCTTGTGGTAAAGGGAAAAATAAGGACAAACCTACATTGACACACACACATGCTTGCTCTCTGTCTCTTGCATACACACATAATTGGCTTGTTAATGCTGTTTATTTACTTAACCTTCACAGAGCTGACATCTTTCTCGGTGAACTGATTTTCAGCGCGTCACCATTATAAACCTACAGGCATGTGTATCGATGCAGAAAACATGCATGCCAAATGCATGCTGCAAAAACCTCTACATGCATCAAACCTGTAACATAAAACAACGGTATCGCCACACACAAGTGATGTTGTGCTGAACTCGAAAGCTTTGATCAATAGCATATCGACTGCTGCCGCTGTATTATATGTCATCTGTGTCACCCTTGAATCAAATGCCAGTCAGTGTTTATTAGGCTGCACGCCACCAGAGACACAACACCCTTGTAATGAGCTTATCCTCTAAACTGAACAGCTGCTTGACATTGGTGGTGTTCAGTACAGAGTGACTTAATTGAGAAGATGATACTGTTGGATAAACACACAGCTTGGAAGACAAAAAAGCAGAAATTGACCCGTTCCTGAGCACATGCAACAAATTACAAAGTCAGCTTAATGAGCGATCTGTGCTAACACCTCTTTTTTTTCATCGCTCTCTCTGTGAAACAATAAATACCTGCCATCTTGCAGACCACACACATGCACACATGCTCTGTCAGTGTGATGTTGTGGTAGAGAAAAATTCAGTCTGTCTAAACAGAATGTGTCGCGGGTGAGAGAAAAAGAAATGGGCAAGAGGAAGACAGATGCAAGTCAAGAATCGGCAGCTCGTGGCATTTTTTGGAACTTTCAGGAGCAGCATATTCCCAGAAAGTAATCCTGGGAATGCTTTTTTTCTGGATCAGCTGCTAACTGACTAAACCGACTCGTCCTGTCCCTCCCACATGAGCAAGCCTACAACCTTAATCACATTAACTAGCTGGGCAGCTGCTGGTGCTTTTTTTTTCCTCTTCTGTGACGTATAAAACCAGCTGCAGGGTGTAAAAGGGTTGAAGTAGCGGGTGGGGTTGAGATTATATGATGAGGTCATCATCTCCTGTGATTTATGGTTTCAGCACGTGATGGGTGGGACGCTGGCTTCTGCATGTATCAGACTCCGCAAATGCTCCAGCTGATCTTTGAAGACTGAACATGGGAAAATGAGATTAAAAGTATTAACTGAAAAATATTATCCTATAAATCTGGGCCAATATCATGTAATTCTAAAATGCTGGTACTAAATATAAGCTCCTCTGTATTGTTGCTGCCTCTTTTATCACCTCACCTCTTTGATACTTAAGTGCAGGCCGATACGTGATCTTACATTGATTTAGTTTGGCTTTTTTCATTGATTTTACAGCTCAGCAGTGGTTACTAATCTTCCAGAGTGATGCCTTTGTCAATCTGATTATCAGGATTAATGTTTAAGTGTGTGAGACTGATATATGTTGACCGATTGCAGCTTAATTTGCTGTGGGATAAAATACAGATCCTCTAAATGCTCCAATGTTATACATGGTACAGCTTTACACTGTGATTTTTAAGCCATGTCTTCACATCTGACCTTCCTCTGTTCTGTTTCTTTTAGGTGTTTTCTTTTAGAGCCACAGCCAGTTTAAACTTTTCACCGATATATCTGTTTTTTTGGTTTTTTTCTTATTATTCACTCTGATAATGTGGCTTACGTTAATCCAAGAATCTCTCTGAAACAAGAGTTTAAATCGTCCGATTGTGGCTGTAATATTTGTTTTTAGGTTAAGCTGTGGCTCCTTTTCTCAGAAATGGCATTACTGAAAAGCATTTCTGAGTAACCGCCTGTCTTTGTGTTCTCTCTACAGGGCTGGAATTGATGATGTGGAGACAGATGTGGTAGAAATTGAAGCGAAGCTCGATAAGGTATGAATCCTTGTAACATGTGGACTGTGCTTCTCATTAAAAGATAAAGTCAGCTGATCCATAAGGGAAAAAAATCACATGTCCATTTCTTTCAGTGGTTAGAACACTTTAAACAGGACATTAGTGGAATTCATTGGCTTTGTTTGAATGCTAAACGCCACCAGATGGGGAGGTTTTCTATGAGTAGTACTTCCTTTAGAGTCTACGCTGTAATCAGTTTTCTGTATCGCTGTCTTTCTGGCTCTGCATGTCTGCAGTTCACACACTTGTTATTTAAATGTCAGAGCTATTTAAATAATGAAAACGCTGCAGACAGTTAATTAAATGCAGTAGGTTCATGCACCGAACGAGAGGCTGCCCGTTTACAGGGAGAAAAGACTGATTAATGCCAGTGAGGTTGTAAGTAGTAGAAAAGGCTCACATAGTGCAGTTTATTACATTAGTGTGCGCTGAATTTTACTTTTTTATACAACAATTTATGAAACATGAATTAAAGCACTTTACTTTATTCCATCTCATTTGTTGCTGTTACCTCACAACAAGAAGGTCCTGGGTTTGAATCCTCCCACTGTCTGGGGCCTTTCTGTTTGGATTTTGCATGTTGTCTCCATGTCTGCCTGGGTACTCGCCGGGTACTCTGACTTCTCCCCACATACCAAAGACGTGCTTGGATTACGTTAACTGGAGATTCTAAATTAGCTGTAGGTGTGAATGTGAGCGTGAACGTGTCCAGGGGGTCACAGGGTGCCTACAAAGATGGGCTCCAGTCCCCCTGTGACTATGAACTGGTCAAGCAGATGAAAATGGATGGATGGATCACTCTGCCCTGAAGTGCAATTTGCCTGAACACAGGAGGTGTTCATTTTAAAGCTGCCATAGGGACCAAAACTAGGAGGTATATTTATTTTATACATATATTACAGTTCATATTCATGCAGCATTTCATAGTACTATCAGTCAGGTAGCTATATTTGTTTGCCAGAATGAGCCCAGCAAACATACACTATTTGGACAAAAGTACTGGGCCGCACCACATCTCAATTCAGATGTTTTCGGTTCTATTGCCACGTGTGTCTAAAATCAATCAGCTAGCCAATGAAAGAATGGGACGTTCACTGTATTTGAGTGTGGTACTGTAATAGGAAGCAACCACTGGAATAAGTCAATTTTAAAGTATTTTTCCTCCTTGATATTCCACAATCAGCTGTAAGTGGTATTACTTGCAAAGTTGATCTCTTTAGGAAAGACAGACACTCAAAAAAGTGGCAGAACACATCAACTTACAGGGTGGGGCCACCGAGTGTGAGGCATAAAAGTTGCCAGCTCTCTTTTGACTAAAGATCTGCAGAGTTCAAACCTCCAGCACAAACACTGATGTTAATACCAAACAGGTATCAGCTCCTGTATGTGGCCCAGTACTTTTCTCCACATAGTATATAACAGAATAATTTAGTAAAAGAAGCTTAAGGTAACTCCATAGGTGTAGGCATTTGCATCAGCATCACTGTGATCAGGCTCTGTTCTCTATGGTATTAGTGGGAGGTTAAAGGTTTAAAGGCAAATGGAACGACTGGAATAAATTTTATAGCTGTATCAAACCTAATTAGCTACAGAGATAACTCTGGATGGACCGGATGACTGTCTTGAGGAAGTGAGCTGAAAGGCTTCTTCAGATAAACTAATAGACATGGAAGTCAAAGAGAATTTAGAGTGGGAGATTGTGTTACTGCAGCTTCTTTCTTCTGTTTTCTGAAGGTGAATCTGAGACAGTTCTTCAAACATCAAACAGCCTGCAGACATAATGAAATGTAGATTAACAAACCTCAGTGTGAACATCTAAGTTTGTTTAAATAATGAAGTGGTCATTTAGATGGTTTTGACTTACTTAATACTAAAGTTCATCATTAAGGAGTCATGTGAATAGAGCCCCTCACTCTCTACACATATAAACATTCCTTCCACCAACTGATAATGCAGGACCTTATGAACTTTGAACTTTGAACTATGAACTCCAGTTCAGCCTCACTGAAAACTGAAAAGGCTCAGAGGAGATAGATTTCCACCAGGGAGGTTTGTTCTGTTCAGCAGGAGTCCTCCACCTGCCCTGAAGCTGCCTGTGGTGACAGCAAAGGCTTTCAGGACAGGACACGGACATGACTGATGAAAGCTGAATCTCTCTGACAAGTGTGAAAACATTTAGTGCTGTCCGTCGGCTAACTGGAACACTGAAATGTTGAAGTGTTGCTGTTATTTAGAGAACACTAACAGTACTCAGAAACATTTCTAATTAGTTAAAATATTAAAATTCACATTCTTCACCTCATTGCCCAGCGATTCTGCAGTTATGCTGCAATTATACTGTAATTGTTTCGGTCAATTAACACAGCAAGGTCTGTCGTGTGGTACCAGATGTGGCATTTTGGCTCTAGGTGGACCCCTGTAGGTTTTCCAACCCATTTATTATAGCCAGACACACAGCTTGTCCCTCTAATGGCCATCCTCAGACCCCTGGGGGGTTCAGGCCTGCACTCAATGAGATCACATTCCCTACACCAACCAATTTGTTGACATATATGTTATCAGACCAGCCTGGGAGGAGCAGCAGCATCGTGCTTCATTGGCTTTTCTACAGATTCCTAAAAATGCTGTTAAAATTTGGACTGCGTTATGCATCTTAGAAAACATACTGTGTGAACATGAGTGTGAACATTTGGCAACTGATGCTTTTGATCCCAGCAGCCCGTTTTAGCAGTGTTCACGCGGCTGCAGCCCTTACTGTCAGCCACCCAGTAAACCACAGTCACATACAGACAACCTTGGGAACGCTTGCACGAAATGTGATAATTAAAGGTTTACTACGCTCTCTCTTAAGCAACCCCCAACCCCACCCCTTGCCAGCAGACACACACACACACATGTTGTGTTTCTGCATAAGTGCATTGGTAATGACAGTGTAACTTTCTGCACCTTATCATATTACTTGCAAAAAGGGAAAGCAGTCACAGTAAAAGTCATGATGTGGCATTTAAAGGCATACATGCTTTTACTGTCTGCGCTTGTTAGTATACATTTATGTTTAGAATTTCAGTTTACCCTGACATGACCTTGGCTGCATACTATATTATACAGTATACTATATTATTTAATTCTCAGTATTGTGTATTGAATCCCAAAGCTTTTTAATACCTAACGTCTGCTTATCGAGGTTGTATCAGCGCTAATGCCTTGGCTCTGAGGTTAGCCAAGTTTCTATGAAATTTTGTACTTGAATGCATTTGTCTTTGGAGATTCCCCTTTTAGTGCCAACTTAAACTTTAGTAAAAACATCCGTAAAAACATTAACGAGCAGTAAGTTTGCTAAGTGCATCTGTCTTCATATTGCTTGCATTAGGCTTTTTATTGCAACAACGCATATTTCAGATATTTCACAGGAAAATGTTTATTGCTTATTTCTTTCAGCAGTAGATTTAAATTGTCTCCAATTCTGTTATAACGCTTAGGAAAAAGGTGATCCAGCCATAAATAAACATTAACAATTTTTTCCTTAAGGCACCTCAGAATGCCATGATGACTTCTTCATGCTGTGTAGTGCCATCAAGTGTGTTTGCACTCTACTTTTGGAAAATATTGTAGTTACGCAACCTTGCATCTGTCAGTAGAGTTGCACAACACAGAGCTAATTAGCAAGTGTTTGAAATTTCCTCTATTTATTATGTACCAAGTTGTGAATAAGTTGGTGTGTGGGATTTGGGACGCTGCTTTAATCATAGTTGTGCAATACAGTCAGTGGCCTTTGATCAGCTTCTTCATTTCCATCTTTTCATTTGCTCATTTAGTTACTTTCTTAATAAATACATGCTTCTCGGTTGGATTCCTGACACAGCAGCTTCAGTAAGGCCTGCGCTGGCCTCCAAAATTATTATTATTCCAATTTCGAGCGTCCTCTCGCATTCAGCATGTGAGCTAAAGATTCTTATAGGCTTTGTTTGATTTACGTCATCATTTTGACTATTAATATCCTCACATCTCATTGTGTTAAAAGTCTTTAAATAGACAGTGTTCTTCTTTTTGGGGCATTAAAGTGATGTTTTTACACCTCCCATTAGTTGGTGAAGCTATGCAGCGGGATGATCGAGGCCGGCAGGGCCTATGTCAGCGCTAACAAGCTCTTTGTTAACGGCATCAGAGACCTGTCCCAGCAGTGCAAGAAAGAGGAGATGATATCGGTGAGTAGAAGCAAAGATATCTTCAACACTGAGTTCAGATTCACTGAGTAATATTTGAGTGCCAGCTTCTTAGCACTGACTTCTCCTCTGCCTTTGACTTGGACGTTCCTGCATGCATTCGCCCAACTGTTGTGTGCATGGAAGAGGTGACCTGATTTGAACAGGAGATGTTTACACTAAAACTTTACATGCCTGCAAGCATATAGACCTGAAACTGACTTTATAGTTTTTTAGGAAGGCATTTGGTCTCTGTTTCCTGTGTAATGTGTACTCAGGTATAGATAAGTTCAGAAAATCTTGTTATGTGAGAAAGATTTTGACGTTCATATGGAAACCCTTGCTTACATTGTGCACTCTACATCACAGGAATGCCTTGAAAAGTGTGGCGAAAGCCTCCAAGAGATGGTCAATTACCACACGGTAAGACAGATCTGCACACACACGCGCACAGACACACTGTATGTTGTAGCCACAGGTGAGAGGTTGAGGTACAGTGCAGGTCTTCTGGCATATTAACATATTTCAGGCATGCAGTCCTCCTGGGCCTCCATGCACAACCCTTACACACACACACAACACTTCAACTGTGAAATCACTCTGTGACTTTGAATCTGTCCACACTGGCCAGTGATCATGTGTGTGTCTGATTCAAACCACATGCTGGACCAGATGTGTATTGCAGGTTAATGCATAAACACACACATGCACACTCACACACTCACAGGTTTTCCCCACATGACTCCAGAGTGATTTCTCCTCATGACTAAGTGTGATCTCGAAATTTCTCACTCTATGAAAGGTTTCTCACACTGCTGAGATGATGATACAGGTTTAAAAAGCCCAAGGCAGAAAGAGATATTACAGCACTTTAAAGTAATCAGCAGTAATCATTAGGACATGACAATATAAGACAGTGTGTAATATTCTGAGATGTTCACTCAAGTCCATGTTTATACATAATGCACGCATGCATGACAAAATTAGGAACAAAGGAGAGTATTGACAATGAAGGGAAGTGGAGGAAGAAAATAAACACATCCATTAGCCACATTTCCTCTTCCTTTTTTTATAGACGCGGTGTACTGTCTTTTCCTTTCTATCCATTACATGTTATGTAATGTCTGCAGTCTTTGCTTATAGTACATAGAGCACCAATTTTAAGAACGCTGTTTCTTTTCCGCTGCCCTTTCACACCATCTCAATGCATCCTCTGCGAAGCCTTTTTTTCTTGCTTTCCAAAAGAGTGTTTGTTTAGCAGATTTTATGAATAAACAAGGGAAGGAAAAAATAAAGGATGAATTCCTTTGCTAACTTACACATCCCTGCATCTTATCTACTAACATAGTCCCACGGTTTCCTGTGCCGTCACCCTCATGGAGAAGCTTCAATTCCCTGAAATGTGAGAAGAGGACCAACATCCATCTCTCTTACACATCCATCATGATGAGGATGATGTGAGGAAGAGATATGAGAAAGAGAATCAAGGAGATGTGTTAGCCTACTAAAAAGCAGCCTTAGTTTCTTTACTTAACCAATCAGTGCCTGTTCCTAAGGCTTTTTAGCTGTCGAGCGTAAACAAGGGCATTCAAAAGAAAAACTGATCTCTCAGTAAATTATATAAGCAAATGTGTTTACATTCAAACATGGATTAGTCTCAGCAACAGATTAGGAAGCTTAAAAAAGTGAAACTGAGCAGATTTCTCTTTTTTTTATATTGTCGTTTGAGTACCTGTTGACGGCATTGTGCGATTTTCTTTACTGTGATATATTTCTGTTGATGATCACTGTTCTTATTTGGCCACAAGCAAAAAAGAGCTTTGGCTTTCCATCCCAGGTACAAGAGGGATGGCTGATGGGGCTTCTAGACACGGAGGATCTTTGAATTTCAAGAGAACTGCATGAGGAAATTGAGTGCTGACATCATGTAGGTTGGGCTGGGTCGAGCCCAAGGCATTATAATCAAGTGCAGGCCTGAGTGGAACATTTGGATTAGTTTCTATCAGATGTACAGAAATTGTTTTGGGTTTCATTTCTTTTCCATGAAACTGCAGATAGCTTACACCCCGTTTTGGAGACTGTCACTATTTTGCTCAACACAATTCAGTGTTGTGTCAGTGCAGTCTGATGACACATCATTATTTAAAATTTTCTCAGGTAGTTTTCCATTTTCAGCATTTTAATGATGAATGCATGGTAGTACTTCCAAACAATCCCTGGTTCTGTCGAGGGCAGGAGACACAAACCCCTTTTGGGATTGCTTCAGAAAGGGCATCCGGTGTAAAAATCTGCTAAATCAAACATGCGCCCCCGCAGTGATGACCTCTTGTTAATAAGGGAGCAGGTGAAAGTAGCTTTCCTAATCATGAATCCACGGTGAGATATGTGTGAAAGGATTATACTTCATTTTATTGGGATTATGGGTTATTTCCTCACAATTTCTTAATGATTTATTTTAAATTGTTTATTAGTCACAGAGGGGAACTAGAGGATAATAGATTAATTTCAGTTTAGTTAGTTGAGCTGAGTTTAAGGTAAATATTCTCAAAATATCTCGTCATTCTTTATGCTTGTTATGTTAATTATATATAACAAATGTAATACTTTTAGACATTATCTGCTGACTAAATTATTGTAGTCATTTAATTGTGGCTATTTATTGTTGCACTAATTAAACATTGATTGAAGTGTTTCCAGTGAAAGGAGACATGGTAAGTCAAAGATTTTTTTAAAAGTACATATCTACTGATGAAAGGGTGGAGTTGCAAAGTTTTTCCTCCTTATATTAAGAATCCATTGCACAATACTTAAAAGACAGGCTCTGTGGGAAGTTCACACATGCTTATGAAGGAATAAATCATTCCAACGCTCGACGTTGTCCACTTCAAATTTCCACACTGAGTGTGCTCTACATTTGCAGAAACGTACAGTATGACAAGCCACCTCAAGCAAAAACTCTGAGTCTCATCCGCCGTGTGTTATCAGGCCCTGCAGAGATGTCATGTGGTCGGAGGCTTACATGTACACTAAGCCCATAATCCTCAATGTGTATGCTTCCAAACTAGGGATTGCTATAGAAAGTTTAATCCATAGGATACCAAAAGTGATTGTTGTGTACACTGTCCGCATGCGTGTGATTATAAAGCAATCACAATTACTGTAAGTCTCTGCGTCTGCGTGAGCTTGTGTGCACGTGTGTTGCACAAAGATAAATCAACAAGGCACACGGTTTTCCTTAATATAGTCTAGGATAATATCAACAGCAGTGGCTGGAATATAAAAATGGAAACAAACTCACTTCCTATAGTGGAGATAAGAGTTGGTTACAATGCATGAGAAGTGGAGGAAAGAGAGGATGAGACAGTCAGGAAAGGGAATCCCATACTTAACAGGAAGTAAAATGTGGGATCAAGTATTGCTAAAAATCTACTGAGACGGTAGCTGAGTGTGTTCACGCACATGCTCGCTTTTCTGATTTCCTTCAGCTCCTCTCTGCTTGTGGCTGAAGCCGTTAAAGTAATCACATGAAACGGATCATAATGCCATCTTGTGCCCAGATCAGAGAACTGCAGATTTTCAGATGTATTCATTGCTTGCTCTTTAACTGCTGTGCACTGTATCTCATACGATATCTCTTCCTTCCATCTGCTCGCAGATTTTGTTTGACCAGGCTCAGAGGTCCATCAAACAGCAGCTTCACACATTCATTAAAGAGTGAGTATCACATCACATTTGAGTAGATTTAAGCACCTAAGAGAGGTGAGGACAAGTGAGCGAGATGTTAAACCACTAGCTATATGAAGACTAGATGGCACAATGTCTGTTTTTATAAGTAACCTTCATGTTTTAAGATTTCTATCTAGTCCCCCAATTGTTGTGTTAAGTGTGCATTTTTGTACTCACATGCAGAAATCTCCCAGTAATAACAGAAATTAAGAATTTCGATCTCACCGTTTCTGATTTGGCAAAAAATGTGTGAATTCTTACCTTTGTGCTTCATGGTGCTTGCACCAGGGACATACGGAAGTTCAAGGACACAAAGAAGCAGTTTGATCGAGTGCGTGAGGACATGGAGCTGGCGCAGGTGAAGAACGCGCAGGCACCCAGGAACAAGGTGCATGAGGCGGAGGAGGCGACGCAGGCTCTCATCCTTAGCCGCAAAGCTTTTCGGCACCTGGCCCTGGACTATGTGCTACAGGTGAGGCACACAGAACATAGACTCTACTTGTTATTACTAGTGTTTTCCAATAGGTGGCACTGTGAGTCAACTTCTGTTGAACCCATGCACACGACTCTTGATCTGCTCTCTGATCTCTCCTGTACATCTCAAACATGAAGTCTAAAATGTAGAATTTTCTTTTTCTCTTTGTTTCTGGCAGATTAATGTGCTTCAAGCCAAGAAGAAGTTTGAAATCCTGGATGCAGTGAGTGACACGGATCCATCTGTATCGTCACAGAATTATACATATACAGCATATGTATACCTGTGCAGTGTGTTTTAACTTTGTCATTTGACTTCCTTTGTCTGTTACAGATGCTGTCATTTATGCGAGCCCAGTATACTTTGTTCCAACAAGGCTTTAACATCTTGGATGAGATTGACCCCTATATGAAAAAACTGGCTGCACAGGTAAACAAAACAAGCAAACCCAAAACATAATAAAGAAACCATACCATGTGGTTTCTAGTTTCATTGTCCTTTAATTTTACAAACATATTTTATTTTTCACTCACTGCTCCTGCTGCATATATGATCTTGTCTTCTGTGCAGCTAGATCAGCTGGTCATTGACTCGGCCGTGGAGAAGAGGGAGCTGGAGCACAAACACGCCCTCATCCAGCAGAGAGTGAGACACCATCACAGCTCTTATCTTTGAGCCCACATTGCCATAACAGTTCATCCCTGTGTCATTTTCTTCCAAGGAAAACTAGGGCAACCTTACCTTCCACTTCTTATGCTTACTTTTCCCTCCACCAGTCATCATCAGTTGCCATCTCCATTTGAAAAACATGTTACAGCAGCCTGTCATATGCTGCCAAATTAGATCACAATTCATTTCAGTTATATTTCAAATTATATAGTGCCAATTCATAATAGCGTCAAGGTGCTTTGTATTGTAAAGTAAAGACAATATTAAACAGAACCCCAACAATCACACAACCCCCTTTGAGCACGCACTTGGCAGCAGTGGGAGGCAAAAACCTCCTTTTAATAGGAACTAGAAGCAGGCTCAGGGAGCACAATCTGATATCCCCTTGTTGATGTTCTTCCTTCATCATCATAATAATGTTGGTCCAGCAACTAGCTAATGCTACAAAAAACCTCACTATCAAAACACCATGAATAACCTAAATTCAGCTAAGAACAAATATATCTTCATAATATATTTATTCTATTGTATAAATTAATAAAGAAAACACCTGAAATACTCACCATGAAATGCTTCTCGTTCCAGAAGAGAGTTTTGTATGAACAGATTTATATAAATTTCCACATTGCAAAGTATGACATCATAAACATGATTGGTCAGCTGCACTGTTGATCCTGGACCAGCATCATTATGAGTAGGAACAACACCAGCACAGGGATATTAGATACACCGACTCAGGGAAAAGCAGCCAGAGATCATTCGTAATGATGCTAATAGAACACAATACAAAATAAACAGATGGTGTGGAGACTCTACATCATCTGTATTTTCATAAATACTAAAGCTTAGCGTCCCGCTTACTAGACTTTTCAGGGGAAATAATGATTACAGCACAAGTGGTAATCTTAAAGTTTCTGTCTTTTAAAGGCCTTTTCACGACTATTTCCAGCTTCTCTTTTTGCAGCCACTGCACAGGTCTGTGCAGATTCTCCTGTCTTAGCATAGGAGAACTTGCACTGATAGTGAAATCTGAAATGCTCATCAGATATTGTCTACGCTGACCAGAATGTTAGATATGTTTCCTTAAAGGTTGATGAAAGGAATTTCTTTTTGTCTATTTACATTTTGCACTCTCACTTAGCATGACAGGCACCTCCTAATTCAGTAGAAGTTCAATAAAACACCGGAGTTAAAAGTGGTAACTGGCAGCATTAAAATAACAAAGCGAAACAGATCTTACAGAGACCACAGATGCCTTCATGAGGAAAACAAAGCCTTGAACTATTTATGTTTGTTTAGTAAATGCCATTGTCCTGTTTACTGTCTAAGGTTTGCGAGACACTGATAGACGGCATTCTGCGTTTTGCGTTCAGGGTTACAGTAAGAACAAGTCCCCTAAACATGCACGGCTCACTCTGCTTGAAGAAAAGCAACTCTTTAACCATCCCCATCCCCCCAGTAGCCACACACATGCACAGATGCATAAAAAAAATCATCCATCTGTTGCCGGAAGAAATGCCAAAAGCATGCCTGTTTTTCTGCCAGAGGCCCTTCCCTCCGATCAATTTAGTTGCCCAGGGAAGGCATCCTGCCAGACTCGACGAACAGCTTTGTGCATGGATTAATGACCTTTCAGCAACTCGTCCTTTTTAATCCATAAAACGTGCATTGAATTGTGCCACTGGGCTTCATTTCTGATGGTTTTAGAAAAATAACGCTTCACGTGTAACATGCTGCAGTTCTTTTAATGAGATCAAGAACAGCTGTTTTATGTGTATATTTCTCAGTAGCTCTCTGATGTCGCTCGCTTGTGTATCAAGATGTGCTGGACACCCATCAGTTGCACATATTTATTCTTATTTAGTTTGTTCTGGTGAAATTAATGCAGTCATGTTCCTCCTCTAATACATTTCTTCCCCCTCTCTCACTCTCTCTCTCTCTTCACTGTGTCCTTGCTTGGCCTCTTCCTCACAGACTCTGATGCAGGTGAGTTTGTTTTGTTTTTTTTCTCTCTCTCTCTGTACCTTAACCTTGGCTTACTGGTTAAAATGAACCACGTGTATGTTAGATTTTTTTTTTGATTAAAGGTTTTTAAAAGGAAAAAGTGTGTGGAACATTGCAGTAATGGATGGCTTAAGAAACACAGATCTGCTTTGCAACTGTTAGCCCGTATTTTGACCTGGCCTGTTTGGCTCTAGGTGTCAGGTTTCTTGTGTCGACTGGTGTAGGTTTTCAGCTGATCCTTGAAGTTTGTACTCTAGCTCTCAAGGGCAAATTATCTGGAAATTAAAAATAAAACGAAAGTAATCTCACTTTACTGAAAACCTGTAAATTTTCCTGCCCCAGGAGATCTTTGTCTACCAGTCATTGTGTATGTGTAGCAGTGGTAGTAGTTGTTTCACCAGCTCGACCGATGCATAAATCAGTGTGCCTTTTTGTAAGCATAAAGCGAGACTGTGTTTGCGTGGGAGAGACGTTAACATCAGTATTTGTCTGAAGGCGCTGACGCGTGTCACACCGATGTGCCCTTCTTGAAATTTCTTGCTCTTAAACAGTTTTTATACGAGTGTAAGACCCTAAAATAAGTCACCAAAACAACACAGATATTTACTATTATTATATTCAATTGTTAAATAAATCATTACAGTCTGTGTGTAAAAATATCGAAGCAGGGGTGGTGATGATCTGATGATCAAACATCTGTCTGCCACCAACACAGTGCCAGTGCCAGCACTGTTTTTTGTTTTTTTGGAGCCAGCTCTGCCTTTTTGGTACCTTTTCAGAACCAATCCTCATTCTGACAGGTCAGAAAACCAAAAGTTACAACTGCCAGCTTACAGCCAAAGTCAACAGATGGCATTAAGATGCACAGCCGGGTCTTGAATGTGAGGGCAAGCAATGGAAAAAGATTACAAAGAGATGAAGAGAGAAAAAAAGTGAAAGATCCAGACCGCAACTGATGACGGTGTAGGGCGAGACAGATGACGGAAGGCCGTCTCTCTCAAAGAGGGATAAACTCAAAGCTCTTTCAAATCAGATGTCTGGTCTTTCTCAGGAAGTGCTTTTATCAAGAAAAAAAGCCTGAAGTAACATGAAGACAGAAAAAGCATCACTGCATCAAGAGATGAAAGAGAAAACGCTGCCACGAGCCATTTCAATTTTTTTTTCCACTGAACACTGACGTCTGTTTTTTCTGATATTCCTTCCATATGCAAATGTAGTAGTGTGGGAAGGAGCGCTATGAGACGGCAGAAGCTGTGAATTATAGATGCAATGCATTCTTTATTAACAGTAACTTCAGCACTCAGGGTAAAAATAAGACCGATTCATGGAAGTAGTTAAGCCTGCCTGCTTTATTTGCAGAGAAGTTAATAAGGGATGAGCACCAATAAATATATTAGCATGGGGTTATCTGAAAGGGGCATTGTTGGCATTTGGATGAAGTAGAAACAGCAATCAGGTGATGAGTGAGAAACCATTTTAGCCATTGCATACATACACAGTGGGTTCTTCTTCTTTACCTCGCGCTTCCTTTGATTGCCCCGGCGGCTCCCTCCCCATCTCAGCCCGTCCTCCTGCACAGATCACACGCTCCCTCGTCACTTTCTTTCACAGCAGCACTTTTTTGTGTGTGTGCAGAACATCATTGTGGCTCCCTGGGGAACCAGGGCCTCAACTCTCTCCTCCTTCATTGTCACCACTTTTAACTGTACAACATTTTTTAAATCAAGCAAATGCAAAAACAACAGAAAAAAACTAGGGTGTTAATACTAAACATTTCCTTAACCGCTTTTATCAATAATTTGCCCAAACTATATCCATTTGCATTGCTTTGATTACACGCACGTTTGCTTGCAGCGTATTAGGATGAGGTATTTTTTCGTAATAATTTTCTGTTGACTGGTGACAACTGCCGAGGTGTCCCTGTGGTTGATGGTCCCAAACAGGCTCACAAACTTCCTGACAGAAAAGGCAGTTAAAAAAAACATATCTTCAGACTTAGTTTATCTAGTGACTGCTCAAGCTGGGCACCTGTAAAAGCAGTACTTTTCTGTAGGAGCTGCGTTACACAGGTGTTGTTTCAGCTCAGTGTGCGTTGCGTGTCTGTGGTGTGATGGGTTATTACATAACATGAAGACTTTGCCTGGAATGTTATTCACTATATGCAAATTATCACATGCAGGTCACAATACCTCCAAATGTATGGAAATGTTTCAACATGTCTTACACAGCCTTACTGGTATGTTGCCAGAATTGCATGTTCAGGGTCTCTTTTGTTATGCCGCCTCCTGTTCCTTTAGGCTACTTGTGCACTGCATTCTTGAACAGTCCTGGCTAACTGAAGGTTGTAAGACAGGAGGGAACATACATATTTGTATAAAGCTACGCATTATTCTGTGTGTTAGAATCAAGGGCTTCCTTTTGACTCGCAACTGCTTAGACTTGTGACAGCTGCAGTGCTTCCAAACAAAAAGTGCTTTTAGGGGGAAAAAAGAGCTGTGTTGTTATTGTTATTGCACATCTTCAGTTTGTATAGCGACTGCTCAGGCCTGCCACCTTTAAAATCTTTTGTTGTAAAAACTTATTTGTAGGAATTGTTGTTAGACAGGTGCGGTTCCACTTCAGTGGGTGCCTTATTAAAGGCCTTTACCTGGAATGTTATTCACTATATGCAAATACGTGTATTTGTAATATACATATATATATGGAACTGGTTCAACATGTCTCATACAGCCTCACTGATATGTTTTGGGCCCGCTGTTTGACTCAGTGCCATTATGCAGCTCGCTTTGTCTTTGGGCTACTTGTGCGCTACGTTCTTCCATTACCCATTATCCTCAGCACATTTCCTGTTGTTTTATGATTTAAAACTAAATGCACAAGCTGATGAATGAGCTCTTTTTAGTCTTCAAAGAGACACGTGGAGTAACATACAAAGTCTGACCAGCACAGGCCCATGGGCTCAGTGTCCTCCTCAGTCATGCTGGATGCCACATTTGCTACAGAATCACTAAACTACTGTGAATGTAATAATAAAACTGAGCTTGCACTGCAATAACTTATCAGTGATTCAATTCAGTTTATACTGTAAGGTAAAAACCCTAAAATATTAGAAAGAACAATCACACAATCCCCATGAGCAAGTACTTGGAGACCTTGGGAAGGAAAAGCTCCCTTTTAGCAGGAAGAAACCACTGATGGAACCACAGGAGCAGGGACTGGTTGGGTGTGAGAGGAAAGAGAAGAGCACAAAGGGAGACAGGACAAAAGGCAAACTACTGGAGAGTCAGAGTTTAAGAATTGCTAATGATTAAATGCAGTAGTGAAAAGACAGAGTGACCAAGTGCATCATGGGAAGCCCCCAGAAGCAGAAGCTTATTATATGTGTTTAAGTTTTTCATTACTAAATTGTATCAATTAGTGTAACTTATAATTGAACCGTATCAGTAGAATTCAGCTGCGGGGCTCACAGTGACTTAATTGGGCAGGCCCTGACCCCTGAAGCCTGTCCAGTTTGGCTCAGTGGCGCAATGCAGCCTCCAGCGCCTTTGGGCTAGTCGCTGCATTCTTGCGCGGTCCTGGCTGATTTAAGGTGGGAAGAGGGTGCTCCGGGCTGGTGTTTGGGGAGCAATAATGTCAGCTTGATTAAGCAGGAAAAGTTTTTAGAGCTGCAGACAGATGGAAAGCTGACTCCCACAGAAGACGCTCGGGCGGGGGTGAAAGGGCAGCCTTAAATCGCGGGTGGGGCGGGGATGAGGTATGGCTACGTTTAGGGCCTCACATGCAGCAGGAAAATGAAACGTTTGATCTTCAGCAGCCGCTGCAGGGGTCACCCCCGCGGGGCGCGAGGACACGGTGACAGCTGTATGCTAATGTGCTCCCGCGCCGGGTCCACGCGGCCGGAGGAGCGGCACGAGCGTGTCGCTGTTCCTCTTTGACAGTGTGTGTCTGGACTCGCGTGAGGAGCACATTTGTCTCCTTTATCATCATTTATTTACGAATTTTTAAGCTATTATTTTCGTGTCGAATTCGTAATGCTGCTGGATGTCAGTGTGATAAAGATGAAGATACTTGGCATGCTGAGCTACACGCTGGTGAGCTTTTATTTATTTATTTAACCTGAAGTTTTGATGAGAGCTTCTGTTCGACTCTTGTACGCTGTCTTCCTTTTTTTCCATTGGTGAACAGACAGCAGGTTTAAAAGTTTAAAATGCAACAATTAGCTGCATGAGGGAAAACTGGAGTTAAGGGAAATGCCAACACGGGTGTTCCTCCAAATGTTCTTCAGTCTTTCATTCTATAAAGTTGGTGCAAAAACGCTCAGTTGGAGAGCCTACAACTAGCCTGCTGCTCTCCAGCAAATGTGTGCGCATAAGTGGCTCTTGAATCACTTGGAAACACCTCCAGGTGTTTGGCCGGTGGAGAACCAAGCTGTTGTACCACATCCCATCATGTTTTTGCTTTCTAGGGCCTGCATGTTTTGGAAGAATTGTTGCTGAAGAATTTTGTGTTATTATAGTACCTCCGTGTCACATGGCAGTTCACCTACTTATCTTATGTCTGAATCTGTTCGTTTCAGTGAATGGGACTTTGTGGCAAGGAATCAGTGAAAAGGCTTTTATGCTTTTAACAAAGCTAAAGGAAAGTGGAAAATTACAGGGGTTTCCCTGTGTAGAAAGTATGTGCCTACTAGTCTGCCATATGTTTAATACTCCCTCAGATCAAAGTGTCACCTAAGATAAGCAAACCTGAGCCTCAGCTCTCATTTCACAATCTGTGTGCTTTTGTTCTTCACTTCACTGACCAGGTGGCATCTGACTTTAGAGACCCTTCTTGGCTAATCCAAGATATACAAATAGGTACAAAAGGTTTAGCTGAATGGTTGAGAAATGCTGACACAATCTTTAAATGTAAACTAATCGTGTTGTGGAGAGGACACTGATTATTGAGGAGGCACAGCTATTGTATGAGCCCACGATAAGGTTACGCAGACATTTGTTGTGGACTTTCCACTGATTGTTTCACACAAACAATTACTTCATATGTTCTCTTTGCAGGATTTTTCCTATGATGACCCTAAGCTGGAATTCAATGTGGATGCACCCAATGGTGTGGTTATGGAGGGCTACCTCTTTAAGAGGGCCAGCAATGCATTCAAGACCTGGAATAGGTAAAATGGAAAGTTACGCTATATAACAAAATAGAATCGAGGTTAGCTTACAAATCAGCTATAACCTGTTCATATGAAAAATACACTAATGTGACAAGATAGGGGTAAAAAGCTCATCTTTCCAACCTTATTGCCTGTGAGCTCTCAGATTTCTATGTAGAATAACTGAAGGAGGAATGTGCTTCGTTGAGCTCTACTAAGTCAGTCGATTTCATTCCATTGGTTCAGTACTGAAAGTAAACTTCAGCATTTGAGTCAGCCTTTCTCTGTCACTCTAACAGTCTGATTTCATACCTTCAACCCCCTCCAGGCGGTGGTTTTCTATACAGAACAGCCAGCTGGTCTACCAAAAGAAACTCAAGGTACAGTCTAATTTTGTAAATGTAAATCTACCGTTTTGGGGTCCTTATGCTAGGATTTTGTCACCACTCTAGCTAACGTACACAGTTTAGAGTTCTTAATTCTATTTGCCACCATTTGTATAATAGCAGGTCAACCAATGTCTTGTCTTTCCTGTCGATCCTGTCACTAAGCTTTGTTTTTCTGGCACTCCCCTTTTTCAATGGCAGGATTCTTTGACAGTGGTTGTTGAGGATTTGAGGTTGTGCTCAGTCAAACCATGTGAAGATAATGAGAGGCGGTTCTGCTTTGAGGTGGTTTCACCCACTAAGTAAGTGTGTGTATTTCACTCCAGAATAAGCTCAACTTTATTTTTTTTAGATTGGGACAGACTTAAGCTAAAATATTAAACAGATAAAGTTGTTTATAACTAGTTTCTATAAACCTTTAGGAGCTGTATGCTGCAGGCTGAGTCTGAGAAGCTGAGGCAGGCATGGATCCAGGCCGTCCAGGCAAGCATTGCTTCTGCTTACAAGGACATCACCGACAACTATTACATTGAGGTGAAAACAAACACATAACCACATACAGTAACACTTACACAATCCTGTAATGCAAGCCTTTATTTTTCCTTAGGTCTTACCGAGTCTCCATCGCTAACTTGTAACTCCATCTTCACAGCGATTGGACCGGACTGCCTCGCCCTCCACCAGCAGCATTGACTCTGCCAGTGAACCCAGAGAGAGAGGAGAGAGGGCTGATAAGGGAGTTCGGGGAGGAGGAGAGAGCCTCCTCCAGCGTGTGCAGAGCCTGCCAGGCAATGAGCTGTGCAGTGACTGTGGCCAAACGGCTCCCTGCTGGGCCTCTATCAACCTGGGAGTGCTGCTCTGCATTGAGTGCTCAGGGATCCACAGGTGACTGTAGACTAAGGGCTGCAGTTATTGTGCAACAATCACACAGACCCTGTGGACTGTAAATCTTTTAAAGACCCCGAAATACATAATGTAGGAGGCAGTCAAAATTAACAAGAAGTGAGCCGTTTATTTTGGCTGACTTCCAGCAGGTGAAGCCACAAAGGGGAGCTCATGCAAGCAAACAGGCTGAATACACAGACAGCATGACAAAGAACATAGATGAGACTAAGGCTATAAGTAAACAGAAATTCAAACATATAATGAAGGTCTAAAAAGAAATTAGGAGCTCAGAAGTATAGTAACACAATCTAAATGATAGTCATCAAAACAAGACCAAAACCCATGATAGTCATGACAGATTGACCCCATCCTCATTCCCCTGCTAGGTTGCACTCACACAGCCCTCAATAATCTTATAAAGAGCATTAAATTCATAACTTTTTCCTAGTTTGTGACTACATTGTAGAAGTGGTGACACACTTCTGCTCACATATTTATTTGATTACTTAACTTGTTATTGAGGAAGCGTTGGAGAAAGGTGTTGGGCACAGATGACAATCATACCACATGCATACGTGGTCAAATCAAACTGAATGCCTGCAGTGAACAAACCAGGCAAACAAACTGGACTTTAAACCTGCTTTGTCAGTTTGTTTTCTCTGTTGTCTCTGGTGAGTTTTTCCTGATTGCCCAACCTTAAAATGAAACTGTCCTAGTTTAGTAAGGCTATTTACAAAAAAAAAAGATGTTCCTTTCCAGAGAAGAGAACAACACGTCACATATCTGTGTGACTGACATTTGCCCTGCTTCTGCTTGTTTTTAACACGTGCCTGTTTAATCTTCTGCATTCAAGCATCCCGTTACATTCACGTTCACGCAAGTGTATCAGTTCTTTTTGATATGTCAAACTTTCCATCATGTAGGCTTATCAGTCAAAACTGTATCCATAAAAAGGCTGGCTGCACTAGAATTAAATTTAAATAAATGTATATGAACTATTAATAAGAAAAAAAGCACAAATCTATGGTTTTTCATACTGGATTTGTCGCGTTTGTGTATATTTTAAGTAATAAGACAATACTGTCTCTGTAATACTTATGAGCATAGCTTCAGACATCTGCCACCCCAGGCAGTTTAAATAAAAGTAGCAAAAGTAAGATTGTGCTAAGACCTTTCGGTTGGATAAAAACTCTTTTTAAACTCTCTTTTTCTTGTTTCTTTCAGGAGTTTAGGGGTCCATTTCTCTAAAGTGCGTTCACTGACGTTAGACTCGTGGGAGCCAGAATTACTTAAGGTGCGCCTTCTTAACGCTTTGCCTACAGCTCATCTTCTCTCTGCCATGTTTTTTTTCCCCCAGCAGAGTTACACGTCTTATTCCTTTAGTTCATTGCTAATGCAATTTTAATTAGCCCTTTTAAAAAATGTTCACTTTCTGTGTTGTCTCTCTCATGTTTGTTCTCTTATCTTATATTTAGCTGATGTGTGAATTGGGGAATACTGTGATCAACCAGATTTATGAGGGATCCTGTGAAGAACTTGGAGCAAAAAAACCAGGCCCCTCCAGTTCAAGGTCAGTTTCTGTCCAGCAGAGTAATTTTTCCAAGACTCTAAAGATACCTTTTACCTTCTTTCTTATGATCATTTACCTCCAGACAGGAGAAAGAGGCCTGGATCAAATCTAAATACGTGGAGAAACGCTTCCTGAAGAAGATGAGTGGCAGCGAAGCGCTGGTGGAAGGTGAAAGGAAGTCCCGCCCTTGGACAGTGAAGAAATGCCAGCGACACAGCAGCTCTGTTCGGGCACCCAACAAGGCTCGTAGGAAATATCACCGATATGAACCTGGCAGCGCCTCGCCGGCAAACCTCTCAGCAGGTCAGTGTGGGGACTTGTGATGTGGTGATAGAACCAAACACACTGTGAGGCCCAGACTGAGCTCTTGTTCTGATCTTTTATTCTCCTGCAGCAGCTGCAGCAAAGTTTCGCCGGGACTCACTGTTCTGTCCAGATGAGTTGGACTCATTATTTTCCTACTTTGACACTGGCTCTGGTCCTCGCAGTAAGTCCACTACACAATGTGTTGATACCAATACAGTGCATTGTTATTGTAGACATTAGAGAAGATTTTAGGTAAAGGCTCCACAGTGAAACAAAATAACTCAGAAACTGAAGTTCTTATAGCAGTTTTCCACATATTTGTGATTTCCTGAGCAATACAACCGATAATGTGTCTTTATGTAATGCAGTTTGTGCTAAGTAATGATTAACGTGTCCGTGGCTTGGCAATGCTTGGCCCTGCAGGTCTCAGTAGCGACAGCGGCCTGGGTGGAAGTACTGACGGGAGCACAGACGTCCTGGCCTTTGGCTCAGTGGTGGACAGTGTAACAGAGGAAGGTACGTGTGCTTGTGGGCTGTGTGCCACCAGTGTAAGTAGCTACAATTTAAATTAAATCATGTTACATGTACTTGTATTGTCGTTCATTCTCATGTTAAATTATTTACACACAGAAGAGGAGTCAGAGGAGTCCTCAAGTGGTGAGGTGGAAATTGAACAGGAAGTATCCTCAGACCCTGAAGACCCAAGAGAACTCCACCCTGGCGCGCTCCTATACCGATCTTCCCGACTCCACAACTTGCCGCTCATGGCGGAGGCTTTGGCACACGGTGCTGACGTACACGCCGCTTGCGAGGAAGAGGAGGGAAAAACGCCACTCATTCAGGCTGTGATAGGGGTGAGACACTCTGTGATTAACATGTGTGGGTGTTTTGGTTTGGATAAAGTGATGTAGATGTAAATCAATAATTTCATTTATTAAATTAAGTTTATCTGTTTAATTGTTAAGTGACTTCAGACCAGTGCCCTTGACGTCAAATGTCATGAAGGTGCTGGAGAAACTGGTTCTTGCCGGCTTTGCTTGCAGGTGACACATGCTCTCCACCCTTTTAAGCCTGTTTCTTTTGAGGGTGGATATGTACATGCTGCTGCATGTCTCTCCCACCTGGATGGTATGGATGGTACTATTGGCATTGTGAGAGAGTCGTGGGGTTTTGGCGTTTTTTGTTTTTTTCCCCCACATCTTTAATACCATCCAACCACTTCTAAGTGAGAAGCTGCTCAGAATGGGTGTCACCACTTCTACTGTTCTGTCAGAGAGGCTTTAGTTTGCACAGCTGGTGTGGTGGTTAGTAATACTCAGGCATCACAGAGGACAGTCCTATCTCCATTCCTGTTTACTTTGTTCGCCGCAGGTTTCTAGTACAACAGTGAAACATGCCACATGCAGAAGCTTTCTGACACTGCAGTAGTTGGAAATCACCTCCTCCTTCTCAATGTTAGCAAGACAAAAGAAATGGTGTTTGACTTCCGGAGGAAAGAAAAGTTGTAACTAGGCCCATTAACATCATGGGTGGAGAGTTGGAAACAGTGGGCAGCTACAGGTTCTGGGGTGTTCACCTGAACAACAGACTGGGCTGGAGGACCAACAGTGATGCTGTGTAGAAAAAGGGAGTGAGTACACTCTACTTTCAGAGGAAGCTGAGATCCTTTAATGTGTGCAGCATGTCGGAGATTTTGCTGTTGTCTACTTTGGGGGGGCATCAGTGCCAGAAATGCCAGCAGGATCAACAAACAGACTGATTCACATCATTGGCCAGAATCTGGAGGGCATTTGAGTCATCATCTCCTCCACACTACAGAGGCAGCACAGCTCCTTCTCCCTCAGACTTATTCAACCCCTCCATATGCACCTTTTCAGGAAATCATTCCTACCGTTCTCTATGAAACTGTACAATAACTCTTCTTGACAGGTGAACATGTTTGTCAGGCATAAGATACCACACATATTTCTGCATTAAACCTTCTTGAAGGTTTTTCTTCAGTTTAAAATATCCATATTATTTATTAATGCAATTTATACTGCTCTATTACACTCTTTTTTTAAAACTCTTCTTTAAATTAACCTCATTTTTATTTCACTTTTTAATTTGTTTTGTTTTTATCACTGTTGGGTGTATATATAGTGCAAACTTTCTATCTCACAATATAAGGCCCTCACTATGCGGCAGTGGTGCTTTACTATGTTGTGTATTTATTATAGATCGTGCTTTTATTGTAATTTTTATCTTGCTGCTGTAACACAATAATTTCTCTTGTGGGATAAAGAAAATCTTTTTATCTGGACTGTCTACATTTAAAAAACATCTGCACAAGAAAGACTCTCCACATAAATGTATCGTCTGCCATTATAAACACTGTAGACTTAAAATTCTCCATCTGTCTCTTTGTTAGGGCTCCTTGATAGCTTGTGAGTTCTTGCTACAGAATGGGGCCGATGTGAACCAGAGGGACATGAGAGGCAGAGGCCCACTGCATCATGCAACCTACCTGGGGCACACTGGGTAAGAGAGACATAGAAGTAATAAGTTGTGTCTGATAATCATTGTGTTCTAGCCTGTGTGTAATGTCATGAAATGTGGAAATCATTAGGTAAAAGCTACTTTCAGCTGCTCCCTTCCCACAAAGTGGTTACCACAGCAGGTGGCTCCCCGTGTTTGAGTTTTACGCCAGACGTAGTCCCAAAGGGGATTTATGTCTCCAGCTAGAATTGAACCAGCAGCCTTTTCTCTTGCCAAGCGAATGTGTAAACCATTGTTGGTACACCTAATATTAATGTACCAACAGCAGTGAGTACCTTTTGTTTTGAATGTTAAGAAATGCATGACAAAACTAAGCTGCCCAACCAGTTTTGATAATCTTGTTATTCTTTGGCACACCATGTTGTTTTAACCAGGAAAAACTACAGGAAATGTCACTGTTAAAAACAAAACACACACAAAACGTCTTCCTCTGCTATGCAGGACAATCCCACGTGAAACTTGCCATCACGAGTAACTCATCGCTTTAAAGTATTTGAAGTATTTACAATTGAAACTGCTTAAACTGAACCTATACGTTCAGACTAAAGTATGGAGTACAGAGATAAACAAATGATGAAAGGAATCAGTGAATACCACATCAGTAAGTCATCATGTGTGCATTCCACAAAATCTGCCATGTCACTATTGCAGTGTTCAAGTGGACCATATTTTATTTTTTGACTCTGCTAGGGTAGTATTTAAAATAATCCTTTGTTATCTTACTGTCTGAAACAAGCTGTTTTAGCTTCTTTTCTTTTAAGCCAAGCTTCTTGTCATTGGTTACCCTGTTTTGAACAGCAAATGGGTGGAGATATTCCTAACATGATGTGCTTGACATGATCATAATGGGGATATCCACTCTATGATACCATTCAGAGCCTTTGGTGATTGTCTAATATAAGAATCAGACAGGAAACGAGGAATGGGGCGCAGCAAATGCCCACAAGTGAGACTGGGACCCAGGCTGCTACACTTTAGCCTTATAGCATATGGTCAACCAGTGAGCAAACCTGGGACCCTGTAGGGTTAAAGAAATTTGTTTGTCTTCCCATCTTTGTTTGTACAGCCAGGTGTGTCTGTTCCTGAAAAGAGGAGCATCACAAACAGAGGTGGATGAGCAGGGCCATGATCCTTTAAGCATCGCTGTCCAGGCTGCCAATGCAGACATCGTCACCCTGTAAGACACTCTGTGTAATAGTAGCTGATCTGGAAGAACATGTATTACTTCATGGTTTTGCTGAACAAGCAACTAATCTGGCAAAACATCAACAATTTAAATGCAGTCAGCTTTTTCTCTCTGTGGACCGTATGTTTGTCTTTTGTAGCATTGATCCATGCTTTAACCCATGTGCTTGCACCAGACTATTTTTCCACTTGTAAGCACTGTGGATATACAGTTAAAAAATAGTTTAAATCTTTCTAATGTTACTATGAAAGCTTGTGTATCGATCATTGGTGGCAAAGTCATAACAGTTCTTTTCTTACCTTCCTCCCTCCTCTCACCCTTTCCTTATGTGAATCCTTTCACTCCCATTTTCTCACCTTCTATCATCTCCCTTTGTTCTGCCTCGCTCCTTCTCACTCCTGTCCTCCAGGTTGCGTCTAGCTCGGATGAATGAAGAGATGCGAGAGGCAGAGGCGGCTCCGCTGGGTCAACCAGGTCAATACCCCACAAGCAGTCCCACTGAGCAGCAGTATAGGAAGTGCATCCAGGAATTCATCTGTCTCAACATAGACGAATGCTAGTGGTCACTTCTGTACCGTGGAGCAAAGCGTGTGCTCTATTTCTAAATCTTCCTCCTGACTGAGAAAATAACATATTCATGTAAAAGCTGCCCCTACACCCTGATCACAAGTCCGTTACGTCCCCTAGATCTAAGCCTGCAGGCAACTTCTGATAAGCTGGGTGTCTGAATACAGAGTGACTATTGGATGCTTCGAGTCATAGGGAGCATCCCCGTGATGGACCTTTCTAACTCTACTGACTATCCAGTCACGTTCACCATCTTCCTGCTTCGCCACTATGTTTCTGCTTGCCATTACTTGGCACTACCAATGCTAGCTACACAACACAACCAGTAAAATGACATCGGCTTTCTTGGTGTTTTGCTAACAGGGTTATGCTCTAACTTCATTACATGGTGTGACCTCCTGTATGAGGGTGTAGGTGTTTTATTTTTGTTGCCTAACAGCTCTTACCTCAGAAGAATCTCGCTGCATTAATCCTGTACACTTTATATCTATCCAGACCATCTGTGTGACATCCAATGTACCCATCTCTCCTTCATCAGAGATGTAAATATGCATATTTAGAAGTTTAGAAACTGTGTACTGTGGCATGAGGTAAAACAATATGGTATTTGTTCCAATAACTAAAAAGAAAAGAGTAACTGACAAGCTGCAGTAGAGGTGGGCAGGGTAGTTTTACTGTGTAGAAAAAGGGGGTCAGGAAGGAAAAAGTGAAACTGTGACAAAAATGTTGAAGGGCTTGTGGGGAAGAGACCCTCGCCTGCTTTGTAAGATACTCTGTGTCGTCATGAGTGAGTGAGTGAACAGGAGAGTGCATGTGTTAAAGAATACTGAGAGACAGTTAAATAATATGTAAGGGAAAAAAAAAGACTGTGCACTTTTCCCATATACAGAATTATCATTTAGCTTTTACATTGTTCTTGTCTAGTCAAGTTGTTGTCAATTTATTGTCTATTTTAATGATGTCTTTTTTATTTATCTTTCCAGAGGACCAGTGCAATGCATTATTGAATGCAGTTTTATATCAGCATTTCTGTTAATGATTGTCATTTCAATCTAAAATCCTTATTCAGAATTTATGACGGAGGTCTTTAGATATATTTTACACTAACAGCAGTCAGAAAACTTTCAAATGACCTTAGATTACAGAGTACTCCCGTCTTGGCAGTAAAACATGCCACTTCTCATTAGGTTATGCAAGCATATCAATGGAACTTCTGATTGCACTGAGGAAATTCTGAATTGACAGTGACTCATTATTTGAGCAATAACTGTGCAAATAGTTCAGAGCAGTGACAACATGCAGAAACGTAAAATTCACTTCCATTTACAGAACATGAAACTATAAAAAGCTCTTCAGCTTCCTGTCAATGGTAATATTACAGGAAAGTATTCGTGTTATGTTGAAATTAAGGAGCATAGTTAATCTTTTAAAAACTCGTGTCGTGACAGGACTTGCATATCTAGGTCAGTGCCAAGAATATCCTCTGTATGCTTTGCTAGATTTCTGGGAAGTTTGACCTTCTTTGCATCTTGAGCATGATGAATATTTTTTCTATAATTTGATCACTTTGTGCAGTGCAGTCCTGTCAAAAAAAGCATGTACCAATATGACCTCTCTGGTGTCAGAAGTTTCTTCCTTTTTCCACCTCTGTGCCATTGTTTCATCCACACACGAATCTGTGGTGACTTTTCTTCTTTTCTTTTCATTTCTTTCTTCTTTTTTTTTTTTATACTGTGGTTTTATTTTCCTCTGCCAAAGACTTTTTTAAAGGGAAAGTGTCTGACACTGTTGTATAACATCATGTTAAAAAAAGGAAAAAAAGAAGAATTGTTTTGGGTATATACAGGATACTCTTACCATCCTTTCTGAGTTGTGAGAGTGGTAGAAACACTGTTGGTGCTCACATGTTCAGAAGATGTGACTTGACTGATAGATGCAATAGTTCAATGTACTGCAAGTAGAACCAGTCTCGGGGGGTGATGTGAAGCTACTGTGACCAAACTGTTAAGAGCTGTCGCCCTCGCGGAAGTATTAAATGTTGTGTCCATTTGTGTGTAGTATTGGCTTAAGAGTGGTTAAAGGCGCAAACATGCTGTAAATAGTACACTTGCATATTTTAACTTAATGCTAACTTCCTGCCTCTCAGCATATGGTCACAGATTCTGTTTAATGTTTGTTTTTTCATTGTCTTTGAAAAACAGCCGGTCGGGTAGAACTGTGACACGGTTCTGAATTACTTGCGGGGGTTGTTCTGTTTACTGGCATTTGGATATCTTTGGAATACTCTCTTTCATGTCTTTAGAAGCACTAAGGGGAAAAAAACAAAATGCATACAATAAAACTGAGAAAGTCAAATGGATCTGTTAACCCTGCTGCCTGCTTCTTATTCTCATTGCTGTTCCCTCTCTCTCATCTTTTCTGTGTAACATTCTCCCAGCATTCTTTTTCCAGATGATAGCTGCTCTAATTTATCGAATAATAATAAATACGGCAGTGGTTGTGATCCATAGATATAGCCAGATGCTGGGAGAGTGCTATTTTACAGAATACTCTGTAAATCACTAAAGACACACCAAACTTTTGGTAGCACTTGGCTTATTCAACGCAATAAACTGATTAGTCTCATGTTGTGAAATATCACTGAGGTGTACACGTGGATCCCTCCAGACTCTACTATTTAAGGATAACTTAAGCATTCAGAGTCTTATGGGTATTAAAACAGTGCTTCATCATCTTGCCCGCAGCAGCAACACTGTGCCTTGAATAATTCAGTGTATCCAGTGTGTAAAACATGTATGTGCTCTCACAAGCGTTGTCACACCATCCCTGAATAAAATGTCCTCTCTAATTCCTTCAATTTAACACTAAAGACAAATGACACATGTCCACTTGAGGAAATAACCACTGACTGACATATCATTGCTTCTGTTACCACAGGACGTACCCCGAGCAGCAGGAGAGTAAAACCTAAGGATGTTCGGGATAGAGTGAGTGAAGCATCCTGGGCTGTCTTGCTGTGGCACACTAGCGTGATACTATGATTTTTCCTGCTCTGGTGGTTGCGCTTTAACTTGAGGTTCTTGCTCTGTGGCCCTCCCCCCTTCAATTTCTATGGATAAGCTTGGAAAACATTTGCTGTGCTAATGCTGCCAGTCTTTTCCCTTTCTTATAAATGAGGCACAGGAACATTGCCTTAACCCTGGAGAACCCATGGGGTCAAATTTGACCCCATGGTTTCCCTAGAAAACCAATGGGGTCGGATCTGACCCCATGGGTTCTCCAGGGTTAAGGAGGATGTGCCAAGACAAACGTAGCAGTATTTTAAACTGTCATTTTGACCGAATTCAATGAGAGTTGGTAAGTTAAAAAAAAAAATGAATGTCTGAGCTATGAGTGAACAGGATGCTCACCACTACTTCCCTTTAAATTCCACACATGTTATTAAGTATCCAGGAATCCCATCTAAGAGGAAATAAAGGTTTTTTACTTGTACGTCCCATGATTCACAGGGCTAGGCTTAGGAGCTACGCAAAAATATGAGGCTGTGGGCACTTTTCTCTTTCGTGGGTATGCAAAGCAACCATTAATCTGATCTTTCTTCCTTATATTCTTGCTTATATACGGTACTCTACAAAAGTCTCGAGTCACCACTTGTTTCTTAATTTGCTTCTAATAAGCCAGACTTTTATGTTATTTTAAAAAATGTGGTCAATAGTTCAAAGTTTATCAGCTGCTTTTTCACTGAACTTTACTCCAGTCTTTGTGCCTCACAATTTCCAATCAACACTGATGATTCATTCAAGTATAAAAATGCTTCTGACTTTAGGGATTTTCCAGGCTCGTCTTAACAACTTGCCAAACAGCCGGTTTTAAATTTAATTTTTAGTCACCGTGTTTCTGACAAATAGTTAACATCATTTGTTGTAGATAAAACATTTTTGCACCAGTGAGGTGATTCCTGAAGAGATATTAGCTGAAAACTTAACATATGTCCACGTGGCTTTCAGCATGCGCTTAAAATGTTGAGGAAAAGGGACAAGAAAAGATAGATGAACAGGATCTGAAAGTTATGTGCTTAAGAAACAGGTTAGAAAAACAGCATAGACCTGGCCCAGGCTCTGAGATATGCACCTGACCCTTCATTTGATCCCTCTACTGTTGACTGAAGCCTCATCAGAAATTGTCTCAGTGCAAGGGTGGCTAGATTCTTAGGAAAGGAAAACAGGTAAAGAAGAATGACATACGCCAAATATACAAGAATTGGACTAAAAATCAGTGGCGACATTTTTGAAGGAGTAATGAATTCAAATGTTATATTTTTAGTTGGTGTCAGTGAGTGTCTACAGCATTGTCATGGTTGGACATTTCAGCCAGTGATGTTGGGGATCTTGTCAAAATTTAATGAATTATGAATGCAGAAAAATACTGTCAGATTTTGATCCACCATGTAATGATGACAGCTTCGTTTTTAATGATTACAATGATCCCAACCACACTGGCAACGCATTGCTAGACAGAAAAACTCACAATGAAACAGTATTAGGCATAGATTAGTGTTACCAAAAGAAAAAGAAATGAGTGGTGTCTCAAGATTTTTTCACAGTACTGTATCGCATATTCTAAAAGAAGGTTGGTAATTCTCCATGGTGCCCTGCAGTGGGACAGATCCTTGACTTCAGTGTCCACTGTTTCAGGTGACATCTCCTGCACTGATGTCTTTCGCGAGTTTTCTCTCCTTGCGTCTCTCCAGCCCGAAAAGTTGAGAAGGAGGAGCTTACAGTTCAGCAGCTGTAAGAAGCCAAAGTGATCACTGCTGACCCCTCACTTCATCCGACCTCTCTTCAGTCACTTTGGAATCAGGCAAGAGGCTGCTACGTTCGATTAGAAGACACGTTGGTCCTGCGAAGTGAATGCTCTGGGAATGAAAAAAAGAAAAGTCCAATTCCAGCAGGCACAAGTTAAAACTACAGCAGACTTGTAATAGTTGTAATATTCTCTCGTAAATAAACTTGGTCAAAGCCAAACAGTTCTATTGCACTGATGTTTTAGCTGACTTACTCCAGTTTTGATAATGTTAGTCATCCAGCAGAGCTGACATTAACATTTGATGACCTTTAGACATATAACAACAAAACAATTCTCAACCTGTCCAACTAATATTGCATAGGGCCCCATTACAAAGTCAACTCAACCTTGGACCTGTCTGAGCATGAACAATGGGGCCTCTGGAGCTTGAGTTGGATAGGACATCATGTAGATGCATCATCAGAATGGAATCTGGGGAGCATGGAGGTTCGATCAGTGCCTTGGCTTGTTTTCTTGTGTTCCTATTTTTGCCAACAGGAAGTACAATTTCTTTATGTGCAACAGTTTTTGGACAGATGGTCATATGTGGAAAGAATGTCCTCATGACTCTCAGGACCCGAGTTTTCCCTGGAGAACAGTCCAATGCAAGAGGTGATGATTGTTATTTACTGTAATTTTGAAAAAACAAAAAAATCCTCTCAGGAAGCAGTCCAGCTCCCCAAACCCTGGGTCTCACAGGCACACCAACGAAATAAAAAAAATAACACAGATAAAATAATCCGGGTTTGACTGTGTTTGCTAATGCTTATGCAAATATTTCCACAAGCTTAATGATGCTCTCTATGATGAGTAAATTAAACTTTACCTTTAAATTAAGTGAAGTAATCCTTTAATATTTGTTCAGCATTTCTGATGAAATTTATGATAAAATGATTTTAAGTGTTTTGTAGCTGATGGCAAAAGTCAAATAAAAAGAACCCTACTGAAATTATTAAATGTCTTGTGGAATGTTTTATGTTGTTTAGTCCGTGTTTTGTTTCAAATCCAAATTTAAGCACCAGCATAAAGTACCGGGAGGCCCTTTGAGCCACTCGCATCAGACAGACCGCTGTGTAGTGTGTTATGTGCTACTTGGCGAATGACTACAAATGTAAGTACGAATGTTATGATTAAAAGACAGCTACTGAAGGGTGACCATGTTTGTTAGACGGTACTGGACTTCCAGGAGGATCACGATTGGGCAGCTAGCGACAGTAAAGCACTTGCTAAGACAGTAAAGCACTTGCTACAGCAGCGATGAAGAAGAAAACCGGAAGTGTAATTTTTCCTCCTGCTGGCGATAGCGTAAGCTACTTTGGTGTCATCGTCTTAACGGATTGGGGTTGGCAACAGAAACAACAACCTTATTTCGTGTCCAGCCACGAATACATATTTTCGTTGGGGTTTCTGGAGAGGTATGTGTGTACTGCACATCCCGTAATTACTAATAAAAGCGAGAGATGTCGCGGTCAGCTGTCGTTATACAATATACAATACAACTGTTCGTGCTAGTAGCTGCTAACATTAGCCGGTTAGCAGTGGCCTACGTTGGCTAACGTTAGCCACTTGTTCTAAAATGCACTCAAACAGGAACCGACACCGGCTAGCATTAGCAAAGCCACCGTGCCAAGCTAGACTTCTTGAACTGGCTTTACTGATTAAAGTGTGGTGTGATTAAAGAGTGGTCAGACACATATGCAGTCATTCTGTAGCTGAAACTTGGTCCGTAATAGTTGTTTATTATTTGATTATCAGGCTTTATGACAGGCACTGAATGTGCCAGAAATGTAACGTTAGCCGCTAAGTAGCGGATTAGCCTCAGCCACATAAGTTGCGTTAAGAAGCCTTCCTCTTTATTAGGAAGTGATAATGACATAATTCTAGCACTGTTGCGGTCCACGTACTGCTTATTACATGCCAGCGTTTGTCCCCGTGACAGCAGGTCAGTTGACAGTGTGTGTTATTGTCGTAATTTTCAATTACATGGGTTGACAGGGGAAGAAAGTTTAAAGTGCATTTATATCCGTTGTGTAAGTATTTGGAGCACAATGCGCATTTTAACTTGAACGCAATACTTACTATATTCCACTCTCTGCTAAATGCTTACTTTTTCACTTGGCGAGGCAGTGTTGTATGCATATAGCATTAAGGCACCACAGGAGTGCTGTGCATGAGTTATAAAACAAACAGTCACAGCGCCATTAGAGAACAAGGAGAGATGGGATAAATTGTTTTTAAAATTCGGTGCTTTTTATAAGATGTACTAATTGGACAACATCTTTTAGGAAAACAGAGGGGAAGTCATCACTTGATATTTAAACTTGACTCTGCAGCCAAAGTGGAGCTATTTCTGCCTGTTTCTCCAGTTAGCGTTAGCATTTGCTAATAAATAAACAGAAGCCTGTACTGGTTACGTGTTGTTCAGTGTGAGATTTTACTGCCCTTCTCTGCTTTTGTTGTTGTTGTTGTAAATTAACACACTGTTAGTTTTTTCAACCCGATTTCACTCTAGTTGAAACACATTGAACATGTTAGAAACCTTGGCATTATTTTGGACAGTGGTCTTAGCATTAATAATTGTACTAATAAGGCCAACACAACTGCATATGCAACTTTCTAACAGTATAACCATATGTCAAAAAAATTCTTATCTCAAACTGACTGGGAAATGGTCCATCCATTCATATCAACCAGGTTAATGGTGTATTTGCAAGATTATCCAAATCATCAGCTGGATAATTTCAGCTTGTTTGAAATTAATTGTCTGCCACTGCAATACAGAAATGCCTTTAAAATCCTTCTATTTGTTCCTAAAGCACGCAGTGGTTTGACCCCCAGTACATCTCTGACTCTGAGACCGCTGAGAGGTCTAGTTAGGTCTATAACCTAACTAGACCTCTCAGGTCATCAGGTACAGGTCTGTAAACTTTTACCAGAATGAGATGAAAGTTTGCTGAGGGTACATTTTGTTATAATGGTTCTCTTCTTTGGAACAACCTTCCCACTGACCTGTTGTCAGTTCCAACTGTGTCTACATTCAAAAACAAACTTGGAGCCTCTTTATTCTTGCAGGCATATGATTAATAACTTTGTGTTTGTGTGTGACTGTTAACGTATCTCTCTTATGTTGTTTTTATTGCCTTAAGAGATTGTAGAGCTACATAGTTTTTTTTTAAATATTTTTATCTTTTGTGGTAAGCACATTTAACCTATGTGTAATGAAATGTACTATATAAATAATATTTGCAGTGATATGTTTAAGAGTTTATTAAATATTTAATAGTATTGATCTTTAATAGGTCAGGTGACAGTGCTGGATGCAATGTTTTCTGATCTGCTCTAGTTGAAGCTGCAGTTACCTTTCACAGGCATATTAGGGTTAAAGCTTTCCACCAGCCAAAATGATTGATTCATTCATTCATTCAGCGTTCTTCCTTCATTCATTCAATCATTCAAATCTATGCAGTCCAGAGTTCAGATCCATAGTAAAACAGGATATGCTTTGATTTCCTAATGTAAAGGAATACATCTGGACAATGATGTCAGTGTAAAACCAGATTTATGCAATTCACTGTTTTTGTTTTCTCACTGTTCATGTTCTCTCAATCATCAGATGAACAACAACGGGAACAAAAGAGCTCCAACTACAGCCACTCAGAGACTTAAGCAGGATTACCTCAGGATAAAGAAAGACCCCGTGCCTTACATTTGTGCAGAGCCCCTTCCCTCCAACATCCTAGAATGGTAAGTTCCTCATTAGTCAGGAAATATTGGGACTTTTTGAGTCTTGAGGTCCGGCCAGGGAAGGATGTTTAGGGCCATCGGCAAAGTTTAAAACCTGTGAATATTCTGTAGAAAAATAATAAACTAAACATTGAATGTGTAAAATCAGGCTAGTGTTTTACACCAACAAAATTGAATCGTGGTTTCCAAGATGAACAGATTCACTTGTATTTAGCAGTGGATGCAGTTTTAATTCTGTTTTCAGAGCTTTAAAAAATTTACAGTGCTGTGTAAAAGTCTGGAGGCAGTCCTCATTTCTTTATATTTTGCTAAAAAAAGTGACATCGGTGCAGCAATTTTTGAAACGTGCAAACATAAATGGAAATACAGTATACAAGGCAAAAGTTTGCACAGTTCTGAGTTGAAAGGCTGAAAGTCATTATCCTTCAGTATGTCTTGAATTCTTAGGCAAGCTTTTGTGTGTTTCTTTTTCTTTAGGAATAGTTCTCCGTGCTTCTTGAAGGACATGGTGCAAAACTACTATTTTTATGACTTTTAAATTATGTTATTGTTGTTTTTTTGTGTATTTGACTTAAGAAATTGGAAGAAATCGTTCATTGTTGCAACATGCTTCTACAGAAAATACTACCAGTTTGGGATTTTAAAAAAATATTTTTTGGCAGAGTCAACTAAAGAAGCGGGAACAAAATATGTGTTTTCCAACAGGCTGCTAATAACAAAGTCACTTCTTTGAACCATTGTCTCTTATGTGTGTACACGATACTGAGTCATCCCTTTTTATACTGGAATGAATCCTAGGACAGTGTTAAGTAACTTAACAAACAAGAAAGCAAAAGTGAAAGTGAGTGAAAAAGCAACCAATGTTCAAAGATTTAAAAACACGCCTGTAGAACTATTGCGTCAAGACCACTTTGGTCACGTCAGAAATACTGGTTCCTTGGAAAGATTTATATTTTTTAGAAGGTAAATGTATAAAAATGAGTGATGAGTAAAGACTGCACACTACTGCACCTCAATAGTGGCAAATACAGGCTTAGATTTGAATGATAACACTGTTAGCTCTATTTCTGCAGTAGAAGGAAACCCATAAGAAGCGTGACACTGTTTAAATTGTATGACACACCTTACAGGATGGCTTGTTGAATATCCCACAGACTATCCTAATGATGATCAGGTATCGTTTCCTGCAAAGCTATGAACAGGTTTTTGTTTTTGTTAATTTTGTTTGATGCTCATTTTCCTTCTATTGGGAGATGTCTTAAAAATCTAGACCAGTACAAAAAAGACGTATAGATAGTGGAGAAAAAGTACAATTGACCAAAAATGTTCTGAATACGTGACATTTAAGTAATGAAAGAAATATGTAATTGAGCACTTTTAGCACTTAGCTAAATATTAGCCATATAATTTGATTAGCATTTCTTGAATGGATGTTTATTAAAGAAATTAATGGTTTCAAATAAAGTCATAATAAGCGCTGGAATATGACATGGCCCTCAGTAGTGTGTTTAACTCTTAAAAGATTTTAAAAAAATCTTATAGAACCAAGAGTTCTTGCTTCCTGATTTCATTTATGGTACAAATAACCTTCCTAATTTGTGATATTTTTATTGTAATTATTTAGACATGTGAGTGTCAGTTTAACATGCCCTCAGTGATCAGTGCAGTACTGTGCAAAACTCTTAATTCACCTTTCAGTTTTTATATTTTGCTTCCAAGGAGCCAGACTTTATCATTTTCAAAGTGGTCCGGAGCAGTAGTTCTCCAGACTTTTTGAACATCTTTAAATCTTGGACACTTGTTTCTTTTTCACTTATTTTCAGTCCAGTTCTTGTTGTTTGTTTTCTTCAGTTTGCCTTTGCGTTACACCACTTACCACTGATCTATACTCATTCAAGCATAAAAGGAGTTAATGCAGCCTGCAGTTAAAGTGTATTGTTGAGCCCTCCTGTGTATTTTTTCACTGTAGTTTTTGAATGGAACAGTGAGAGAATAAAAATCACCACCTCATATAAGGAGTAATAACAGTAGCATCAATATAAGGATTCACAAACGTCAGCAAATTTCAGGTGGGAGACAAAACTTTTGGAATTGATGTGAGGGAAGGTGCGGAGAGGTAGAAACGTGAGGAAAAAAAATTAATTTGGCGCAAAAAATAAAACAAAAAAGACAACAACAAGTAAGGGAGCTAGGAGGGGAAAAAAGTCCCAGCAGTTTGTTTCTTTTGTATCTTGCATCATGTATGAAACACAGGCACACTAATTAACACATAATTACCTTGTGGCTGCCATTGCCAGCAGCTGTCACTGTGTGCATTCGAGCATGTATGCCGGCAGCGGTGTTGGCCATTAGTGTAGGTTATGTTGGAGGCTCTACAAAGATTCATTTTAGAAGTATAAATCATTTGTAACAGACGACTTGGTAGGCAAAGTAGGCATTTTAAATCGTATCTTAGGCGCTTTGTGACTAGCAGCCTGTCACAAAAAACACCTCATTTGTTTTATTTGAATCTGTAAAATAAGTAGTATTTTATTTTAATTACCAACATGGTGATTTCCAAAGAGCTATTGGCATATCTCAGCGTAGTGTGCAGTGTGTTGTTAAAATATTTGAGAAAAAGTGGAGGATAAATGAGGAAGCAGGCCTGAAAATCACAGTTAAGCCAGTATCTAGAAATCATGTCATTAGAGACAGGGAACGATCCTGAAAGGATGTACATTTGCATATGCTTCAATAAATCACTGCATCTGAAAAATATAAAGAAATGAGGGGTTACACAGTAGTGTAATTTATTTCTGTATTAGGTAATAGCACACCTGAAACAGTGGGTCTTAAGTTGTTAATGATTCATGATTCATTGTTATAATGCTCACTCTGAAACGATTTGGCTTCCTGTGTAAGGCAGTAAATGCAGGATGTGCCCAAAGACAACAAATGACCTCAGACTTTATTCCTGTGATACTAAAGGAGGGTAAAGCATGCGGAACAAAAGGAATCTTAAATATAGATTGTAAATTGTGCACATCTATTTTTTGATAATTAAATGGAAGCAGTGAGCTACTTCCACTTAACTAACGGCACTTAATTTTGATAATTTTCTTCTGGTCAGTTATTTGATGCTGTTCCTAGATGGAATAGCTCAAAATGTTTTTAAAATAGTTAATATATCGCTTATGTACACAGACAGAGGGCGGATTTTCTTCTCAATCTTGATGTTTTGCGGTAACTTTGCTTGTCTTTTACATGTGTAGCTAAAGCAGAAAATTCAACATTTTGAGTTTGTACACTTACTAGGTAGTGTGCACGCTCTAGTCTGGATATAAACGGAGGTCCTGAGAATGTTGGAATTTTTTTTAATTTTATTAAATTTAGATCGTAGATCACAGGATGAGAAACTGTGAAAGATCTAAATTTAAAAAAAAATTGGAGGAGAAACAGAGTTTGATTCTGGGCCATGCCAGCAAGTCTAGAGATGACTTGTTTAGTCAAATCTAAAATAAGTGATTAACTTTTTTTGTTCCTCTTTTTCAGGCACTATGTAGTCAGAGGTCCTGAGAAAACCCCGTATGAAGGTAAGAAATACTAAACACTAGAAAAAAACTTGTGTAATGTGTGAGTTTAGATGAGTTAATAATGATGACATGACCTGAATGATCAGGTGAGTCTTTCTCAGGTTAGCTTCATACAAGTCTGACTAATCCTTTTGGGGTTTTTTGCTTTTGCTTTCGATATATTACAGTGTTTTATAACATATATTTAGATATGTCATGTCTAATTTATAGGTGGATATTACCATGGAAAACTTATATTTCCCAGAGAATTCCCTTTTAAACCACCAAGTATCTACATGATAACGCCAAACGGGAGATTTAAGTGCAACACAAGGTAGGACTGTAGCTTCTTATTGCTCAGTTAATTTAAGCGTTAAAGCTTTGAAAATGATTTAGGCTGCATTTTTAGAACTTGGTCATAAATGTTCCCGTTTCTCCACAGGTTATGTTTGTCCATCACAGACTTCCACCCGGATACGTGGAACCCAGCGTGGTCCGTCTCGACGATCCTCACGGGTTTGCTCAGCTTCATGGTGGAAAAAGGACCCACTCTTGGCAGCATTGAGACCTCTGATTACACAGTAATTAAAACAGACTATCCTATTTGCAACATAATGACATAAATGACCTGTTATGTCTCAGGTATTTCATGTCTTTTTTTTTCTAGAAAAGACAGCTATCAGCCCAAAGCCTGGCTTTCAACCTCAAAGACAAAGTATTCTGTGAGCTGTTTCCTGATGTAGTTGACGTAAGTATAAGGGCTTTTTTGGGGTTTGGGGAGGGGGGACGTTCATCTGGGACTGATTCCATCCTAACCTCCTCCTCCTCCTTTCTGCCAGGAGATGAAGCAGAAGCAGAAGGCCCAGGAGGAGCTTAATGCCCGTACACAGCCTCTCCCCTTACCTGATGTGGTGCCTGACGGAGACCCCCAGCAAGCCCACTATGGCCTCCCAGCCCTCAACGGTGGTCCTGCCCCACTAGGGGGTGCCAACCCCGCCCCTGGCCAGCAGCAGGCCAATCGTAACCATGGACTACTAGGTGGGGCTCTAGCCAACCTCTTTGTGATTGTAGGCTTTGCAGCATTTGCCTACACAGTGAAGTACGTGCTGAGGAGCATAGCGCAGGAGTGAGAGGAGCCGGTGTTTTAGGGCAGCGCTCCCCTCCCCCTGCAGGTGAGCCAACTAGTGGACTCGACATTCTACAAACACACTACGTGGGGTGGGGAGGGATGTTCATTCCCGATCAAACCCCTCCACAACCACAACCTCCACCACCACCACTACTACCACTACCAACATGGACTTTGGAAGACAAAAACTCAAAGCCCACCTAGCCAGGAAGGACTGAGGGGAGGAGGAGGAGGTGGGGGATGGACGGGAGTGGCTGTAGAGCCGGGGAGACTGGAGGGGTTTATTAAAACGGTTGTGATCTACTCTGTGCTTCTGTGGTTTATATCACTTCTAGAAACAAACTTGGCTCATGGGTTGTGGGAGAGTGTAGCTCTGTGGGTCATTTTGTTGCAGACTTCACAGCAGACATATTGATTTCCTTTGTGAAAATGAACGTTGCATAACTGGAAAACTTGTTAATTCTAAATTGTTTGCCTCTGCCAATCACTTCTTTAGAAAGCATTCCCATCTGCATTGTTTCCTGCTAATTCATTAGAGGAAATAAAATCCTCAGGGGATGAAGAGATGATTTGATCCAGCTCCAAGACTTTTTATTTTATTTTTTAGAGTGACATGAGGAGACCAAATAAATACAAGTCAAGTTTCGCGTCATCCATTGCCTCGGAAAAACCTCAAAGTAATAGTTATGCTTTCCAATTTGTGTGTCAGGGGTGTTACGTCTTCTGCTTTCTGTTTCCCATGAATGGGTTTGAATGCATCCCTGGTATACCGTTCAAAGGCTGCCAGGCTACAGTGCTGGGATACATGCCGAGAATACATTAGTGTAATTTAGTAAAGGTTGGACATGATAATAAGGATTTGCAAAATGTGACTGTGGCCAAAATAATTATGAATCAATGAATTCCCATCCAGGGAAGTATAAAAGGCAGATTCTGTGAATAGTGTAAGATCAGTAACTTTTAATAATCAGACACTATATGATAAACAAGTGTATAACAGCAAAACTATACGTGCACTTACATGAAAATGGGTGTGATAAAAGAAAGCTCATGCTTGTCAGTACTTGTCAGTTTATATCCCTGTCTGAGATTCAGCACCGGTGATGCGTCACTGACTGAGAGAGTAGACATAACTCCAGCCTTGATTTCTATTCATATATGCAGTCAGAGAGCATGAAGAAAACAAAAGTTGGCCTTTGATCTGTGAAGCAGCTAAAGCTACACGGTCAGAGTTAGATGTTATAGCAGACGGTCTCTCCAGTCAACCCATGAGCCAAGCAGTGTCTGCACAAAAATAAACAGAGACAAGGACCTTCTTTTAATTTGGCTTAGCCAATCAGTATAGCAGCAATCTACATAGGATTAAATGAGGAGACCCATGCAGAGAACCATTTTTTTTTTGTTTCTGTATATTCCTTTTATTTCTTCTTTTTTAAATCATTTTTTTCTCTTTGTGTTTTTGTTCTCTTTTATTTATAGAAATGTCCAGCTTGTCTGTCGTGGTTCTAAGGAAAACACCTAGTGTTTTTTCTTAGGGCTGTGCAGTCAAACACACGGTCGTGTTAGTGGTGCTGGCTCACACAATTGCTGATGATTTACTGTTGTGCATTGCATTTAGTAAAAGCTGGTTCTACTGTACTGCATCTAATGCTTCCATAGGAAGAAAACTCCGAAAGCAGAAGATTCTCTTGTCCGTTGCTCTTTTCTTGGCGCCATCTCAAAATAAGACCAACTTGATGATGATGATGATGATGACGATGATTATGATGAGAGTGTGTTTGTGTGATTATACAGCAAAGGCCCAAATTACCATGCTTCAATTAATCTTGTGTGGCATTGTCTCTGTTTTCATAGTAAATGCAAATAAATTACCCTGCTCAGTGGGGCATTTAATAATAATATCTCCATTTGCTTAATGATGACGCGGTGGTTCAGTGGTCAGCACTGTCGCCTCACAGCCAGAAGCTTCTGGGTTTTTGCAACTTCCTGGTGTCTTTCTGTGGGACGTGCCTGTTGTGTTTTCCCCTGAGTGGTCCAGTTTTTCTGCCACCATAAACAAACACATGCATGTCAGGTTTTCTTTTTTTAAAATTGGAAGTAAGTGCTTATGAAGAGCTTAAAGTTTGTAGAGTGAAAAACGTGACTTCCATGTAAAGTTTTTTGAGGGTTTAGATTATAAAAATAATACATAGGCGGAAGTCCATTCTCTGACAACATCACGTGCTGTTTTTATCTGCTGCACAGATAAAAATAGCTTAACAGTTTAACAAAACTCAAGTTTATTTTCTGTTTAAAAAAAGAAGTCAAATTTAGGTCCTTGTGAAGTTTTAATAGTCAACAAAAGGTTAATAAAACAAGCTATGAAAGATACGTGGACTTGCATGCCTGCACACCCTTTCCATAGAGTGAAGTTCCACAGAATATTATTTACCTGAGGGCAAGACTTCCTTGGAAATGACACGGCCTCGTGATTAGGGAGGGCTTTAAAAAGCGTTCAACCAGCCAAACGGGCACAATACACCTCGTTCTACACTCAGAGACACAACGCTCAGCAGCAAACAAGCAAGTAAGTATTTCAAATGATTCTTAGATGATTTTGTCACTGAGCATCTGTTAAAAGAAAAGCTGAATTTCTTCACATTTCAGTTTTACATTTGTGAATATTTGATATTGTGTCTATTTTTCCCCTCCACTCACCTATTTTGTATTTTTTCTGTATCGCAGGCTTCTGGTTAATGAAAAGCACCCTTCCACGCTTATTCTGCATATCTGATACGAACATGGTCACCGCCGAGGAGCTCGAGTGCTGCGTGTGCTGCTACGAGTATTCACGCAGCAACAGGATCCCGCGGGTCCTCCACTGCAACCACACCTTCTGCGCCCCTTGTCTGGAGAGAATGTCCAAGCTGGACGGTGTCCTCTACAAAGTCTCCTGCCCTCTCTGCCGTTGGATTACCTGCACCAGAGCCAGCCTGACTTTGCCAGGGGCTCTGTGGGTCAACACGGAAATCTGGGACCAGATTTCCACGGAGCAAAAGCAGAATGAGAACCATTCAATGGAGGATTTGAAAGACCCAAAGTCGCTACTCATCGAGCACTCACTGTAAGTATAAGCTTCAGAACTGCGGTCCAGTTCCTCTGATTTTTTTTTTTTTTTTTGGAGAGAAGTTGTAGTCTGTATCTTACCTAGAGATCTCAATAAATAAAATTTCTCCTCTTTCCTTTTAGACCCGTTTCACGGCATTCTGGTTTGAGGCAGTCTGGTTTGAAGTCCACACTCCTGAGGGTTTTCAGCTGCATGCCTCTGCAGAGCAGAGGGCTAAGAGATTAACAGCAGGACTTGTACCTCTTACATGTTGTTTAATCGTGGACTGAAGTGTGCAAGACCGTAAAGTTTGCATGATCTGAGCTCCACGTAATGGACCTGCACAAAGGGCTTCAGTGAGAGTTTGCGTCTTGTGAAGAGTGAAGGCCTGAAAGTCTTCCGTGCGACTTTGTGTGAACTTGACTGTGATTTGGAAGGCACTGAATCTGCCTCCATTTAAAGTTGTGACTGTGAACCTTTTTGTTGTTTTATATCAGAAACAACAAATGCACTAGTGAAAAAAAAATCAGAAAATCAGCACTGTTTGTCTGAACAACGAACATGATTTAATAATATGGTTTATTTTATAATGAAAAATATTATTTATGTATGTAGTGTTTAAACTTTTTTGTCACTTTGCCTGTTTGCCTGTTTGTTCATTTTTAAGAAAACCTTGTCATATTTGTTAATTTTTTTCTATTATAAGAATCACAAAAATGAAGGGTTTTAACTCAATACAGTGAAATGCAAACTGTCTACTATGTATGTAAATAGCCGTCTGTGATACAAACATGTTAATGAACATCATCTGTGAATAAAGTGTTTGGAACTGAAGGACCACATGTTCAGTTTTCAGATATGGGAACCGTTTAATAAATGTTCAAAAGTATCCAGCGCTCATTGTTTTCTTTGAGTATCTACTGTACTCTGAACTGATGTTTATCGACACCGAGAGCCAGCTATCTCTGCACATATTTTACTATGTTTCAAAAGTTTTTAAAAGGATATAATCTAATACTCCCTGACTCTTTGTAAGATTATAAATTATAACTATGGCACTTTTGCATTGACATTATTTATTTATACATTTTTAAATCAAATATGTGCATTATTAGACATTACAGATGAAATGCTGACTTCTTTAAATTGTGGTTGGTGCAGTTTAAAGGACAGTGCTAAACTGCTTTGCTGGCAAGGTGACTCAGAGTGCTTTACAGAAAATGTAAAATGGAACTAGGATAAAGTGGGCTTAAGAAAATCTAACAAGCCATTAGAAAATTGAAAAAGAAATTAAAGTTTGTGTACGTTAAGTAAAGAGTACTTGTTTGAGTGGTTAATAGGTGCATTTAAAAAGAAAAATCGTAAGTCTTTATTTGAAAAAGCTGAGTGCTGGAGCAAATTCCTGTAGGAGTTTGTTTCCAATACTTGAATGTTGAAAATAGTTTTGCCAGCAGCAGGATTTTGAAGCCTTGCTGTCAATAGAAAAATCCTAAATAAATGGTTTAGTGTAGAACAACAGACTTGATGAGGCCAAACCAAAAAACAAAACTTTCAAGGTAATTTTTAAATAATTCAAATTCCTGTGATGCATTCAAAAGCGAATCTCACCGATTTGAATTTGGTCCACTGCTACGTTACTGTTAGTATATTCTAAATGTACATGTGTGCTTTCTGCCAATTCCACATTACTTATTTTATATCAGATTTTTTCTGTCATTACAGCACATGGCCTCTGTAGACTGAGGGTGCACTTAAGTGTTTTAAGCTAACACAAATGTTTACATTCAAGCCCGTCTCTACTGTGCTCTGAACTGATGTGTTTATCAATGCTGAGAGCCAGCTATCTCTGCACATATTTTACTATGTTTCAAAATCTTATAAAAACCATTAACCATTGTAAAAATGTGTCACCCCTCTATGCTGTATTCTTTCACAAATGTACAGGTCTCACTACTTGTGAGCTTCCTGCTAAAATTAAAGTCAGCTTCTTACTAATAACAATCCAGACCTGATGAGACTTACACATGGGGAAATAATTTACTGATCATTTTACCAGTTTGTCAAGTTACTATGAATTTCTTCTCAGTAGTTTCAGTTTAGGAGGAATTTAAATACATGTAGGTAGGAGAGAAAAAAAAAAAAAAAAAAAAAAAAAAAAAAAAAGGGAATGGAATGAGGAAACGAGTCGCTGTGAATTTGAGGTTATTTTATTGGAAAACAATGAAGTTGGATTACTTAGCTGAAACCTTTGTCCCTGAATTAGATCTAACAAACAGCCTCTTTACTATACTATGTTAGGATGAAACACAGACGTTACAACACAAAACTGATGCAAACAAGGGGAAAGCAATTACTTAAGAAAAAAAGAAAAGAAAAGAAAGAAAAGCTGATAATCCTAAGAAACCAAAGATTCCCCTTATTTAAAAATTCAAAAACACAGTGACTGCTGTTCTCCAAACTTTAGTATAGAAAACCTTTCTGAGACGAAGTAAGCTGTACATGTAAAGGACAGCAGCACCTCTGTCTTGACTGTGGGGCGAGACACAGCAGTATAAAGATCTCCCTTTGAGAAACGGGATAATTCATGAGAACGCTAAACGGAGACAGTTTGCATACATTTAATCAGTCAGTCCTTGTGTAGCACAGTGTGCAAGTTTGTTACAACTTCCTAGCAAGCATTTTCAGAGCGTCACAGGGAGAAAAAAGGAAAATCTCCTCTGTTATGGAGAGGCGTGGGAATTTGGGGTGAAATTTGTGTGTTTCATTTTTTCCCCCCCTTCCCAGCCCAGGTGAGGTTCTCTTAAAAAATATTTATTTCAAGGACATTTGATTTCCCCGCTCTTACAATTTAAAAACAGTTTTTCACATCATTTCTCAGACTGGGCATCCCACTCTGAATTTCATAAATACATTCAGCACTCAGTTATTGTAGGTTTTTTTTTTTTTGTTGTTGTTGTTTTTTGTTTTTAAAGAGATTCTATTGCATAAGGACAATCAATCCTGGCTAATACACACTGTCACCACATTAACAGACTATCACATGTGCACTTAAATTAACACGTATCCATCAGTTTTCACCGTATCTCTTCTTTTAATCCACATCTTCATGGACCTCGCTCTTCCTACCTCGCACAGACATTAAAACTTAATTTAATAAACAGAAGACATATATGAGTAAACAAACATAATTAAGGTACAGTCATTATTATGTCACTAAAAACACAGGGCCTCAGTGGATTAGTGTGAAAACTTTGTAATAAGGCTCACAGGAAGGAACAAGAGAAAAAAAAAATATTAAAAATTGTCAGCTTCACCAGTCTGGCAAGTCAGCGTCTTGAAGCTCATCAAGTTTCGTTGCAGCTTGTGACAGGAGGAAAATCTCTCTTCACATATAACCTCGAGATAAAACAGCTGTAAAATATGTTTCAACAACACCATATTAATACATCAGGATACAATGGGGATAAAATGTGGACCATAAACAATTTAAAAGGGAAAAAAAAAAGATACATAAATAATACAGAGGATCATTTCAATAACACTAAGAGTCCGTAAGAGCATATAAATGTGCTAGAGGTGAAATGCTGTCTTGTAGTTCAAAGCAGCAAACAATAAGTGACCAACAGTTACTCTACAGTTTAAAATGTCCCTTTATGATATCATATGGGGAAGTGATCCCCCCCATTCTCTGTGCGAGATTTCCTACAAGTATGGATACTGCGCGAGGCGCCTAGGGCTTAGCTGGTAGGCACTATAAACCTCGGTTCGGGGCGTCACACTAACATAAGGAGAACCAGTGGCGAACTGATGCTGGTAGGCTGCAGGGAGGCCGTGCAGCAGGCTGCTCACCGAGTCCTTGCGACTGGCTGAGTCTCTCCTGGAGGAGGATGAGGTGTACGTTGCTGCATAAGCGGAGGGGGAGTGTCCGTGGGTGCTGTGACCACGGCCCAGCAGCTGCTCCGTGGCCTGAGAGGCTGAGGAGAGGGCAGTAGAGGCCGGGTAGGTATATAGGCTGGGGGGGGCGGCAGCAGCGACCGAGCCGGACGCCAGGGCTGCCACCTCGGGGAAGCTGTAGTGAGAGGCTGAGACGGTCGGGTGGAACGTCTGCTGGCGACGCAATGAGTCGCTGTGGGAGAGTCCCGAACGCTCCTGAGATGAAGAAACTACTGTCTGAACCTTTGAAAATAAATACATACACTCAATCAGACGCTGGGTACAACATGCAAGAAGATTATAGTCTGCATCTATTTCTTGTTTATCATCAGTTTATGCCAAATTTGGGGGGGGGGGGGGGGGGGGGGGGGACAAACAAACAAACAAACAAACCCACTTGTTTTTCCCCTCCCTTTTTATTTATATAACTGCCAGGTAACAGATGAAGGTGCACGCTTGAATGTTACCTACACCGCTCCCCTTGGATTTGACAGACAGCTTTGGGCTTATTAAAAGGGCTGCAATTATTCATCGAGTAACTCAATTATAAAAAAAACGTTACTGTAACTGCCACAAAACCTTTATGGGGAAAAGCACCTGTCAAACCACCTACTGAACTTGCTCCAACATGAAGAAAAGTAAACTCTGGAGTTGCTCCCATCTACCGCACAGTGAAAAATCTTAACAGCTACAGAAGTTAAAATAAACGCATGTGTGTGTGCAGATGACCTGTTAACATAGTCTGAGAGGGTGGGTCTAAAGGGGGCATAGGGTGCCCTAGTGCACATTTTACTTTACTAACATTATTTTTCAGATTTACGTTAATATAAAATCTAATACATGCACAAAACACACATGAAAACACATTAAATCTACCTCAGGAGATAGAATACTGTCAGAACCCTTTTGCTCTCTTCTAATGTAACAAAGCCTTCCAAGAAGCCTGACTGAAGCCTGAAAACAAGATTAACTTGGCATGTAAATACAATGAAAGAAAAAAATAAAATATAGACACTGTATGCAGGTTGTTTTTTTTTTTTTTTAAATTGTTACAATTTCTAAAATGAATTAATTTAATATTTTTTATTTACAAAAGTAATTCTGATTACTCCATTGATGGAATAATTCAATTACTAAAATAATCAACAGCTGCAGCCCTAATTATGTTGTAAAAATAACAGCCAGAGCCTTAAGAGGAAAAAAAACAAGAGGAAACTCCTGGTGCTTGACATAATGTGCATATAAAGCAAAACTAATGCTAAAATTTGATAATTTTAGATGTTCAGTACATTAGCTGTCCAATCGCTGCATATGGTACAAATGCAAACCTCACCATAAAGGTCTCATCAAGGGCTTCTACCCAAAAAGTTTCAATACACGGTTCCCCCAGCAGAGGGCCTTTAATAACAGGATATTAAGAATCCTTGGGAAAACAAACAATGTTTTATACCTTTGCTGGTAAAAGGTACTAATGTCATAACTTATGACAGCTCCTGACCTTTTCACTCAATCACATGATGAAATGGTGCACTCTGATGCAGCTTACCTATAACCTTTTTTACTCCTCATATTGCTACCATCAAAATAAGGGCCCAGCCTCCTGTAGTTGATTTGTTGCGTGGTTATGGACAAGGATTCTCACAAAACAATGTCCCATTAACAAACATTAATAGAGATTGACAGACCACGTGACTTTCGCGCATTGCATGCCGGGAACTGGTGGCAAAACAATCCAAGTACCGCATCAAATGCACGCATTTGCAGCACCGCAAAACGTTCATTTGCCGGTTTCAATGCCTTCTTGCTTTTTCTTTGCTCCCCAAAAAAGGAATGTACAAAACGAAGGAGAACAATGCCGGTCCGTACAAAGACAGACTCGACAAAAAGGCAAAGAAAAGATACGAGGAAAAAAATCAAAGGAGTGAAGGGGTTAGACCCTTACGAGCACACAGAGTGATCAAAAGACGTCAGCGTGCTGCTCAACTTTCACCGCGCTCATATTTATAATTATACAGTTCTTGGAGTGAGTGCATACACTCATGAAGTTTTTAGTAACTTCAGGTCACTGCAGCAAGCCCAGGTACAGTTTACCGACGGATGGGTACAGGACCTTGAAATGCACTGTGTAGAACACAAGACCATCGTACGAACAAAGGTAAGTTTACCAGTCTCACAAATCGTCTTCATAAATACACATTCGTTAAACGTTTATTAATAGGAACTTTGAGCTCAACGAGAATTAATTAGTAGTGGAAATAATTTCTGGTACGCATTACAGAAATGTAGCAGTGACAATAATATTGTATGCTGTAACCGTACTGGGCAATTAGTGATACAAAAAACTGTTTTATCCTGTGAATAAAAGTATATGTTTTTGTCAATGTACCGTGGTAATAACAGAAGCGAAACTCAATATTCTGTCAGGACAATTCACTATTTATTCAAAGCTGAATATTTACTGTCCAGGCCATCCGTCGCCTCTTCGTGACTTCGGAGACATGGCTTGGACAATTTCTCTTCCACGCCGGAATCTGATAAAAACCAATCGCTTTACCCGTCGGCTTCACGCGGCTGTCGTTCGCCCGGCTTGTGCAGTTAATAATACAACAGCTTCTTGCCATTTTTTGTTTCTTTTTATCGCTGTGTAACTGATTTCAATTGAAAGCCTGCTTGCGCTAGTACCTCTTGCCACGGATACCCACAATGCTTTGCGGTTTTACCCCTCAATGACGTCACATTTTCAATCTCTATTACTTAATGTAAAACCAACAAGATAAAACAAGCCTCACCTGGCTGAGGTTTAAAGGGTGCGACTGGCTTGGCACCAGTCCATGGCGTTCCACGCTTTCCCCTGAACTGCACGGCTGTCTGTTAAAGGATCTCTTGGGCTTGACGTAATTCACTGAGGATTCAAAGCAGTAAGACATACTTAATTATGCAGCTTTCACACTTCAGTTAAATACACTGCTAAAACTACAGCAGCAAACGGGTGACTCACCAGTCTCCAAGCGTCCTCGGGACTCTGCTCCTCTCTCAGATGCCTGTGTTTTGACCGAAGGTGCCACTACTGCCAGAGACTTGGCCTGGCGAGATGACGTAGTGCTTGCTGGGTTAAGAGTGCGTGGAAGGGGAGTCAGGGGGCTGGCGGTAGAGGAGTCCGAGTCGTGTACGGTCACACAGCTGATAACGTTGGTGCGCTGGCTCAGTCCAAGACTGTGGAGGAAGTAAGTGTAATTTCCCGGGTCATATCAGGCAAACGAGTACGACAACAGCTTTCATTCTAAATGAGTTGGGTCCCAGTGCTGTCTATGAGCTCAAAGAAGCCTTGCTTTGCATTTCTCTCATTTACCTTGACATTCTGAAATTTCAGCTTAGGAATGAAAGTGATCTGAGAAAGAAACACCACACTACTGTGTTCAGTGCAGAAGAGCATCTTGTTCTCACCTAGCAGGGTGGAACTTATGCTCATCCTCCGTGTCTGTGTCGCTGTGAATCGTAATGATGCTAACCGCTGGGCTTGGCGTGTCCGAGATCACGATCGGCTGTGACAAGGCTGTGCTGGAGCTGGGTGGAGTCACGCCACTACTGACCACTGATGCAGTAGATACACCCCTACGGGAAAGAAAAACACCACCACCACCAACCAGTGACTGTGTGTTCAACCCATCATGCACAAGTGATTTCAGCTGCGGTACCACAAAGAAAATTTTAAATAAAAATGTAAATATTTCTTTGCTTCTTGTTTCAACTAGTTTTTACTCCCATACAAATGCTTTTTGTTCGAGTGGCAACACGTATCGTTTAGCAGAATACTGCAGTGGATGCTGTGCCCTCAGCACAGGTATAAAGTGTCCTGTCACTGTTTGCAAGCGACAGAACCAGTGTGGCGACCGTCACAGGCCCTTTAGCTACCCCTCCTTCGGTATGGTAGCTTAAACCCCGACCATGACTCTCAAAATCAAACTGGATTTAAAGAAGAGCGGAGCTGTACCAACCTGTTTCTGTTCTCTCCACGTCTGGCTTTCACCTTCTTCCTCTCCTGCTGAGTCTTGGTAATGCTCCTATAAGGTCAAAGTTCAGACTAATTTAGCCTTCATATTTGCCATTTTACTTTACCTTTCAATACAGCATTTCTCATGTAGTATGAAATTAACCAGTCCTAGTCTTGCTACTCAACTAAACAAAACCCCAAAAAGATTTGCAGTGTCTTATTAACTTCTCTGAAATGAGTTAATTGGAGGGCAAAGTGTTTGCATATGAAACAATAACATAGCATTTTAGATACTAGTAAGGAAAAGCTATAAAAAGTTATTTAATATTTAAACAATTTCATTTTTATGCTCATTTAACCTGAAAGAAATAACATTTAAAATGATTCAGCTTTAAATTTGAGAAACCCATCAGTCTACATGCATCTTTAACAGTTGTTGGTTGACCCACCGCCAGCTGTGTCCCTGCTGCGTGGCAGCATCTGAGTGAATCGTTTCCACAGGTGATTCGGTGACATTTGACTGATGAGCAGAGCTGTGGATGGCCACGCCTGGGACCTGCTGCCATGATGATGGTATGAGGATCTGCTGGGTACCAGTGGGCCAGGCCTGCTGAGAAAAAACGAAAAACAAAAAAAAAAAAAAACAACAGCCAACACTTGAGTACATGTAATATGGCAGACAAATTGTGTATGGATGAAAACAAATTATCTGATTGCTGGAATGGGCCAGACAAAGTGAGCCATGCGGACATATAAATTCCAAAGACTGAATACAAAGAGGCAAGCCAATGGCCAATCTCTTCTACAGGCAAAAGCGCAAAGCTAGATAAGCGAGCAACCTTTCCCAAGCCATTCCTTAATTATAACATTGCCCTGCAACAAATCCACAAGATGATAATCATGCAAAGCACAAACAATAAAGCACCGTAAAATGTCAGATCAGGTATAAAGACAAGTAGACAGAACCATGGTGCCTGTTAAAGAAGAAACACTTAAGAGATTAGTTTAGTTCCCTGCTGCTAAACAGTCTGCTGATGATATGTCTTGGGAAAAGGCATGCCACATGTTCTGGGGCTGAAACAAAAAACAAACAAACAAAAAAAAGAAAAAAGTATGTGTCAGAGTCAGACAGGCTGTCAGGACAGTTTAGAAGACTTTGTTGCTGCAGCCCCCTCTGCTGAAACCAAGGAAGGACATGACAAGAGAAGCTGCAAGCAAAGCGCAGGCCAACTCAGCAACACATGCGCTCCATGCCCTCAGCAGACCTATGGGGATAGACTGGGGAATGAAACTGTGTGAATGGTGTGGGACGAGCATGTCCTTATGAGTAAAAACGCAGTGTAAATTTGGTCAATTTTGCACTGTGGAGGGGGGGTTTATAAAACAAATAAAATGTGATGCCAGAACACACACACACAAAAAACGTTTGATTTTCCTACAAAAATTTGCATCAAACAACCATAATTATGAAAGGTGACAAATCCACATGTGAAGAGGAACGATGCTGAAATACGATGTGTAAAACAAAGATGGGCCCCATACAACGTGTGGCAGAGAGGGAGCGGAACACTTGCAAACAAAACAAAAGAAAATAAAATTTAAAAAAAGGGAGAGCGGGGCAGGAGAGAGATGGCATTGTTAGTGGTAGAGGGAGTGTGCATGTGCATGTCTTTCTTTGGGGATGTCATCGTTGCTTTACCAGCACTGTGGCTGTGTGTTCCAGGAGGGTAGGCCGACCCACCCCAGTGCCCAGCCCAAGGGGCAGAGAATACTGCGGGGCTAGGCCTGCTGGGGGTGGGTGCAGGGTGGCCACCATCAGGGGTGTGCAGGAACCCTGGAGGAGGGAGGGGCAGTGTTAAGTCATGACGAAAAGTAGCGCCCTTCAAGACTGATACAGATTTTTTCTTTTAAAATAAAAACAGGCAGAGCAGATACACCCAGCTGCACAAGAGATGCACACTGGCACCGCTGGCCATCTGGAGACCTGGCCTCTGCAGAGTGCAGCAATTATTCCTCATTTTAGCAAACAGCAATTAACCAGCTTTTGGAGCCAGATGAATCTCACTACACATGTGGCTTTTCTCCCACATAAAAAGACTGGGAATAAGAGGCCTGGCCAAGAGTGGTGATCCAGTCAGCTCTGAAAGCAAATTCAAGTGGAGACACACAGTCAACAGAAAAAGAAAAACAAACAGAATTTACAGTAAAGCCCAGGCCCTCGACTTATTTCAACACATTTAAGTAGCTAACATCTCGGGGCGACCGTGACTCAGGGGGTTGGGAAGGGCACCTGTAACCGGAAGGTCGCCGGTTCGATCCCTGGCCTCTGTCCTGGTCGTTGTGTCCTTGGGCAAGACACTTTACCCTATCGCCTACTGGTGTTGGCCAGAGGGGCCGATGGCGCGATATGGCAGCCTCGCTTCTGTCAGTCTGCCCCAGGGCAGCTGTGGCTACAACCGTAGCTTGCCTCCACCAGTGTATGAATGTGAGTGTGAATGAATAATGGCATTGTAAAGCGCTTTGGGTGCCTTGAAAAGCGCTATATAAATCCAATCTTATGCCCTAAATTCCTGATCTGCCTTCCTCCTGGCAGTAAGACCAACAAAAGCAGGGAGAATTTTTAGATGCACTCAGTATATCCACAAAGGAGCAAAACAAGGCATCAGTGCTCCACAAACTGGTGCAAGTAACACCGGGATGTTTCCAGATTTTTTTTACAGTAACCCCTGAAATTATTGAATGACGATTATACCAAACACAAATACATTAAAAAAAAAAAAAGTGTATTTATGTACGTTTAAGTTATATCAGAAAATAAAGAAAACCCAAATACACCAGACCCCAGTTACAACTTAACCTCATCTCTTCTTCCAGGAAATGTGAATATAACCTCCATCTATGTTCAGTGATGGACCCATTCAGAAGGCACAGCTGTCACTCGAATGGTCACAATAAAGACTGAATCCATTCACGGCACAGAAGCATAGAATTACAAATAAAACACAGTGAAAAGTGAGCAAATCAGTCACAAAGCAGCGGCACTTCTTTCTGCCTGCCCGTGTGTGTGCACTCCCACTCTCTTGCCAAGTGTGTGGCACGTCTAAAAGCGGAAAAATTCTCAGGTAAAAGTTGCAAACAGTGACACACGACGCATTTTTTTTTTTTTAACAATCATAACATCACCCACTGTAAAGCCACAATCAAACTCACCCAAAATAACTAGGGAACAGAAAAGGTTAAAACAAAATAACAACAACAAGATGCTGTGTCTCTTGATAGAAAATTCATAAATTAAAAAAAAAAAAGACAAAACAAAACTCAAAAATTCCTTCCAACGCTGCACCTTCCAAACTCTTACCTGTGTCAGCATACTTGGCTGTATCTGCAAGGACTGAGTAGACTGGTTCTGAGGTACTATCGGTACAGAGTTCTCCACCCTCACGGGGAAACTGGAACTCTTACTGGATGACTGCAGCCCTAGAAAACAAACGATGACAAACATCTCAATTAATAAAGGATTAAAGGGATCTACCATCTACTACAACATCTACAAATATTGTAGTAGATGGTAAAAAAACAAACAAAAAGAAAACAAAAAAACAAGACTTTGTTGGTACAGAAAGCCTGACACAAACCAGCACAGAGGATTCATACCTTTAATACTGAAATCAAAGTGAATGTTTGTATTCAACTTTATGACTTACCTTGGATAGTGGAGGGTGGGCAGACGATGAGTGTCTGCTGGAAGGGTTCTGTCTGGCTACACAGCCCAGCAGGACGCGTTGGGATCGGGACACTCTGTTGAGTCAGCCCGGGAATGTTGATGGTCGCCTGCTGGTACAAAGCTGGCTGGTAGTTCAGCAAAGGCACCGCACCCGCTGCAGAAGGCACCTGTTAAAACAACAAAGCCCATTAATACCAGCAAAGACTACAGGTTGATAGAAGGGTAAAAATTTAGCATCATACCTGGTTATGCTGGTTTAGTTGGCTACTGAAGGTCACGGTGAGGTTGCCCGCTGCAGCACTGGGGACTGCATTGGTCGAGTAGAGGGATTTGCTGCTTTCATAGGAGCTCCGGCGCTTGCAGATCTCCATATTCTGGAAGCACGACTTCACACTGAAGAGGAATTAATACCATTGCATCAGCAAATGCATTTAAATAGAACAATAACTCTTCATCTTACTACACACTTACTGGGAGCTGTGGGGATAATCCATGAGGTGGCTCATCGTGACAAAGGGGTGACCCAGAGTTTTTGTAGGTGTGATCCTTTTGTCAGCATCCAGACGAAGCATTCGCTTTAGGAGGTCTATAAACTCTCTCCTGTCAGCTTTCTCAGCCAACATGTCAGTTCCCTCCAAGTGAGAGGAAAGGTTGACCTGGTACGTTAATGATAAGAAGGGAAGGGAAAAAAGGAAAAACCTGGTCAGGCAATCACTACATGCCATATTTAATGCCATTTCCTGGATTATGCACTTATTTGGATATACCTGCATCATGTCATCCAGACAGTTAAAGATGTACTTTCTAGCCTCCTTAGATTTGATGCCCATCTCCATTTCATGTTCTGACGGGGTCTAAAAAAAAAAAAAAAAAAAAGCAAAAAAAAAAGCAAAAAAAAAAAAAAAAAAAAAAAAAAAGCACAATATCCATTTATGTTTCATAACACTACCATTTACAAACATTAAATCAGTTGAATGGGGACAACCAAAATGAGGGAACCAAATAAATACAAGCATCAAGTCTCTTTACAGCTTAGTCAAGAAGATACTCGTAATATTAACCTTAAGCCTCCAGAGCGGGTAGCTGGAGTCAGGGCCTCGATTGAAGAAGCGGCTAGTCTTTGTGCCGGCACTCAGAAGATACTCGGCAGGTAGGCCTTGAGTCTGGGAAATGTAACGGATCTGGACACGGAAGAAAATATTCAGATTAAACAATCACTGCAGAACTGCGATGTTTCAAGTACTGTGTAGTTAAGAGTACTATAACTGAGTAATTTATTAAATACGTATACCTGGATTTAGAGCAGCATGGCATTTTAGAACCCTCTCTTGGTTAATAGGTCAATTATAAATTTGCCAAAAGCACTCAATCTGATGTGAGAAAAACTAAATACCATTCTCTTACAAAGCAGGGTGGTGGCACATTCATGTAGTCTTGCTTACTTGAAGCAAAACGTGACCTTTATTCAAAGGAAGACTTTCCTAGTCTTTCTTTGAGCACTGTTTTTGCTAACTTGTAAGTCCTTGGGACCATTAACATGACTGACCTGGTCATACTCAGAGGCTCCAGGGTACAAAGGCCAACCCAGAAACAGCTCAGCAATCACACACCCTAGAGACCACATGTCAATGGCCTCGCAGAAGGGCAGCCCCAAAATGATCTCCGGAGCTCTAAACAACAAAGATGAGATTTATATATTAATGTGGGGACAGAACTGGGCTACACAACTGAGTCTTGCATAACACTGCAAAGTAAAAGGCACTTAAACGCTCCACTTACCTGTAGTAACGAGACTGTAAGTAGGTTGAGCACACTGCTTTGGACACATGACTTGCAGAGCCGAAGTCGATGACCTTCACCCTGTAGGGCTGTCTAATGGGGTCCACCAACATGATGTTTTCAGGCTTCAAGTCTGCATGAATTAAACCCAGGCTCTTCAGTTTCATTAGTGCTGTAGCCACCTAAAGACATGAACACATGAGAGTTAGTCTGGGTGAAATACGAGGAATCAACTTTTTTTCTGCATTCACTGTTTGCCAACCTGCTGCAAAATGGGGCGGATGTGCCGTAGGGGAAGTGGGCTGAATTTGCTCTGCTTGAGAAAGTCGTACAAGTTCTGTTCAAGCATCTCAAAAACCAAGCAGGTGTGACCCTTGTGTTGGAAGCATTCGTACGAACGCACGAAGTTGTACTCATCTGCATTCTCTGCACTCAGCCGGTTCAGAATGCCCACCTATCAGGAGAGAAAAAAACAAACAAATATGATGAGAAAGACAAATGCTAGTACACTACTATGAAGGGAATGCAAGTGTAGTGAACAGCAATTTGTGTATGTGGAAAAAAATAACAGTAAACCGTAAAAGTAACAGTTCATTTTGCTTTTAAAAAGCTACAAATGAGCCACATTTGAATTAAATGTAAACAGCAGCAACCAGTGCACTTCTGCAGGCAAGATACCCATATACAGCATTACATGGTCACATTTTTATAGCGTAAACTTTTAGAAGAAACTGGTACATCGAACAAAATCCTGTCTACTTACCTCAATTTGGCCCTGCCGAGCATATGAAGGGTGGTTTTTCAGAATCTTGATTGCTACAATCTCATTGGTTCCCCTCTTCCAGCACTTCGCTACTTGTCCAAATGTGCCCCTCCCCAGGAACTCCAGCACTTCATAGCTGCTGGACACGGAGCAGAGGATCTCATGCTGCACAAGCTGATAATCCCCTTCACCATTGGAGCTGCTGCTCTTGGTGGTTGGAGCCGAGTGAGGTATGGACTGGCCTGTGCCCCCGCCTCCACCGCCGCCTGTACGCGTGGAGTAAGTTGCCGCAGGAGCTGAGAGCTCTTCTAATATCTGGACGCTTCCACATCCGCTTCCGCTACCGTCGCTGGCCGCCTCCATCTTTCTCTTCTGCCCATGCCTGTGCCCCCTAGTTTCAGAGGACGTCTCGTGAGCATAAGAGGAGGATGTAGCCTGCTCAGTGACGCGTCGACTGGATCCACGAGGAAGACTGCCGGTGCTATCAGCTGCTCGCACCACCACTTGACCCCTGGAGCCGGGCGCTGTAGGGGGGAAGACCAGAGATGGCGCAAATGGTGGCACAGCCATGGCTGGGGTGAATGTGTATGCGGACTGGCCCGCTATGGATCCGTAAGCCTCAGTGGTGGACACGTCCCAAACGTTGCTTTCCACCTTGAGCTTCTTGACACGGCAAAAGGCACTGGAGGATATTGACGGAGGGGAGAACACCTGCAGCTGGGAACTCATAGCTGTAAACAAATTGAAGAGTGTTAGCCGCATGGCCTACAAAACAAAACAACCCAAACAAATACAGTTGTGTATCTTAGAATAACTGTGATACATTATTGTACTGTGTAAATTTCTCCAGCCAAACCTCATTTCTTTATATATTGGTACCAAAATGTAAATAGATGCAGTAATTCAATGAAGCATGTAAAAACATAAATAGAAATAAAGCATATAAAACAAAAAGAAGTCAGTCAGTATTTGGAAGAACCACATTTATTCCTCAGCACAGCCTGAACTCTTAGCCAAGCTTCTTGCCATTTTAAGTAGCCTTCAGGGATAGTTCTCCAGGCATCTTGAAGGACATTCAAAGTTGTTCTTTGGATGTTAACTACCCTTTGTTTTGGTCTGTCAATACGACTTCTTGAGTTACCACATTCACAAGTCAGGAAAAAATTTACCTCTGACCTTGACCTTGAAGTCAATGTCACCAAGATTCGAACTTGCCTGAGATTTTCAGTAAATTCACCTATGGCATGAATTTAAAATCCTACACTGCCATGTTCTCGAGTTATCACATTCACAAACTTGTGTCTATGCTGTCTGGCAGCATTATAACAATACCCCATCATACTTTTATGGCTAGAAAAGCCAATTTTCAAGGGAGAACTCTGAAAGACATTCAGCAAGCCTGTAGAACTATTGCTTAAAAAACAAACAAAGAAAAACAAAACACCAAACCCCACAAAGAAATGAGAGATGCCTCAAGACTTTTGCACAGTACTGTTTTGTTGCAAGTTTATTAGGTGCAGTGAGATAGAAGTGCATCAGGCTGCATATTAAATATAAGTCGACACCTCACAGTTTGATCGAATCCAACCCATATCTGTATGCCTGCATATTAAGCAATTTCAGGAAGTATGCCTGATGAATGAAAACTGCATGAAACATTTTTATTTAGCTTTACAACTAGGCAGGATCTTGCGCAAGGGGTAGCTGCATTTCCAAATCCATGCATACCTATTGAGGCATGAGGGGCACCCATGATTAAAATCATATTCTTTTGGAAAGTGGTAAATCATCAAACAAACAAAAAAAACAAAAAAGGGGGGGGGGAGGGTCTAATGGGTTTTTGAGATTCCAAGTGAACTGAACAACAAGTCTTCTGTAATGCCAGTTTGAATCACATGGTGGTGTAGTGAGTCAATATGGAGTCCAGACTGCAAGAGCCCAGTGTGGAAAGAAGAGGAAATGCAGCTCAAGAGGCAAATGTGAAAGGACTGGTATTGGAGCTAACAATACAGCAATCAGTTCCTTAAGCACCCAGAAAGAGTCATTCCCCTTGTAAAGAAAGGGAATTTAGAAGGAAAAAAAAAATAGTAAACATCTGAGTGGTACAGGTGGTGGCAGCAATGAAAACTTGGCATGGTTTTTAACTCTTCCACTTTAGCCTTCTGTACGCCACAACATTGTTCTTCTTCTTGGTTGGGTGACGGACAGCACAAATAAGAATAGCTTACAGACCGGTTGTAGCATATACTTTTGACAAAGGGTTCCGACAACTGCGCAGACCCTCACGCTTACTGCCTGATGATGACATTTACTGGAATGCTAGTGGATTCATGGATATGTTAAGTGTAATGCAATCTTAATAATGTTTGTTATTAATTTGCTATAATACCAAATGTGTGGCATAAAGAAAATATCCATGTAAGTGTAGGCAGCAGCTCTTGCTATGTCTGTGCAAATACAGTTGGCAGTAGCCCAAAAACCACATGACTGAACAGTGGGAAAACAAACGCCAGAGAAAGGCCCCAGCTACAAGTCTCCGAGGATGCACGCGCAAACAACCTGAGAACGCTATGCAAAAGATTTTACAGATGCACAATAAAATTTAGCATTATATCTAATATACTTACAGAAGTTACTAAAATAAAATATACATGTGCTGTACTTTGTACTATACTCAATGTGGTCAGACTAAACTTTTGATGTTTTCGTGACTGGAATATCTACACAGCAGTCCTTATATTATGTCACTGGCATGATCACGTGACAGTTTAAAAATAATAAAATAAATAATAAAATAAAGTTTGAAAAAGAAAATTATATCGGATATAAAAGTAAAAAAAAAAATTCTGAACAGTTGGGAAAATTTGTGTTACAGCATCTAGAACATGAAAGACAACTTATATTTGATGTTTTGTAAAAAACAACAACAAAAACAAAACAAGCAAACAAACAAACAAAAAAAACAAACAAAAAAAAAAAACCACTAAAATGAAAGCAGCTATTACTGTATGAGGTGGTTTTCTGTATCTGTCCTTTTGGGAATGGAGCCAGAAGTGCTCAGCTGCATGTCCAGTAAGAGGTGAAGAGGGTAGTCAGGATCCATTCAATAACCACTTTACGTGACCTGTTCCAGCTGATTGAAGAATCCGGAAAGTATGTTGACCGAAACTGGATTCAGACAGCAACAGCAATGATGAATTCCTTCAGCAAGTAATATAGATGGATTTTGCAGCTGCCAGTTCAATATTCAGGCCACAGAAGTACTATCCTGGAGTAACGGGTCCGGAATCATACAACTTTTCCATTTCCTTTTTCTTCCTGCCGCTCAGATTAATGTCACCATCGACTCAAAACATCCTGAAGTCAGATACAGTCTGACAGTGGTCCAGGAAGTACGAGTGTGTCACTTTGTTGCTGCAATGCTCCACGAAGCACATCAAGCTCCAATCACTATCTTGATCAGTTATGATGTTGGGACAACATACTGTTGTCCCAACATCATTGCTAGAACAGCGACCGCTCTGAAACACCCATTGTTTCCTCAGTAGCTCCTCCAAGATAACAGGTCTCGCTTCTGCCAGTAGAACTGTCACCACAATGAGCTGATGGAAGACTTCCGAATAGCTAAAATATGATGCACAAAAAAACCCCACTAACAGAGTGGTAAAACTCGCCTGGTAAAAGTCATGTTGAAGCAGGGGGTGGGGACTTGTCTGATAAAGTAATTAAAATTGGGGGATCTGCTGCTACTCACCAGAAATAAAAATAAAAACAAAAATCTTAAGTGAAAAAACAACAACAAACCAGTGATTTTAAAAAAAGGAGAGAGAGAAAAAGCCCTCTAACAAATCTACTGCATCACTTAGGGCAAATACTGCTATTAATACGGGGACAACTACATTAAAACTTTCTGGTAAAACACTGCGCCCTAGTGGTGAAACCTTTAGTTAAATTTAGCAAATTCTGATTTTCATTTACTTTTAAGGGAATAAGCCAAAAAATTAAAAAAATTAATTTTTTCATTTTTTTTTAAATTTATGGATGGACCTGTAAAAGCAGTAGCAATGGCCAAATGTATATTCTGACTGGCCCAATTTTTATAATTGACCTATTTGTATACATTAGAGCTATTCCACATAATCTTTTATTTGTAAGTTGTATCTTATATAATTGAGTTCAGTCTGTTACTGTTCTTACTTTCTTGGAGCAACGGTAACCACATAATTTCCTCAGGGATTAATAAGGTATTCTGATTTAAGTTATTCTGTTCAATTAAAAACTTTCCATAAAAATCTTTTATTTTATAGAAGAAACATTTTAAAGATTTAAGCCTAAATTATCCGATATAATAGCTTCAGATCTGCTTTTAAATAATGTCCACGATCTACTTCTTAGTGGAGAGGGGAAAAAAGTGAATATGCTTGTGTTAATTTAAGTTTATATAGTCATGCGTGTTGCTCATCTAACTGTATGTAACGCTACCTGGAACTTGAGAGTGAATTTCACTGTAAATAACTGCGAGCTCTGTGTGTTTCTGTGTAAGTCAGTAAGCTGGTTTAGGTAAACCGACAAAAGAAACGAAACAGCAAGCAAGCATAGTGACAACATTAAAGGAAGGACGTGCTTACGGAAAAGTTTCATAACGGCGTTAACAGGCAGAGACAACACGGAGAACATGACAAACACACCGCCCGGCAGTAGTGATCTGTTCTTTGATATCAGAAGTGTTTGTCGGTTAAATTAAGCTACTTGTCTTGCAAATGGAAACCTGTATTTAATACAAACCTATTGTCAGGCTCTTACACAGACCCACTTCTACTGCAATCTCGATTAATAAACTGCACGACTCGTCCCCGTGTTTTGAAGCTAGTTTTCAATGTTGCATTTACCTCCTAAAACAAAAAAAAAAATCAGACTGACCCCTCACTCGTTTTTCCGTCGACCCTTTGTTACAACAAAAACCCCTCGAACTGCCCTGCTAAGGGTGGAGGGTTGATATCTTCGACGGATCTGCTCAACCAAATTCTTTAGCTACAGTTTACCATTCACGACTGAAGTTTATAGACAACTGCTGTGTTCAAGCCACTGATGACACATCTCCATATCGCTACTAAAAAAAACTAAAACCCTTCATATTTCTGGTAGTTATTTTTCCTGCTAAAGTAAGAGACTTAAGATCAAATCAGCAAGGCAACGTTACTTAACTTGCTAATGCTAACATGCTAACGCAGCCACTTTTTTTTTTACAATATGGTGCCTAAAAAGCATCTTATCCAAGCAAGCGGGGTTAAATCATTCTCAAGGTGCCCAGAACAGAGGGTGAATGTAGAGTGACTTGGAACATACCGGATTTGATGTTAGGACAGCTTGGAAACACAGGCTTCGTCCGAGGTTTAAATCCCACTGCAGTCTGCTGCCAATCCGATTAGCTTCCGCTAGTTAACCTTAAATGCTAGCTAGGCCTGCATTGTGTCTTCAGTCGATGGTGAGCTCGACAGCGAGAGAAGGCCTTACAGCGCAGAACCTCCAGATGGGAAAAGTTCTCATGATATCAATAAATGAATTCATCTAATCCTAAAATTAATACAGCCGTTAGTTATAACATGATTTATCCTTCTCTAAAATCGACTGCCTTAAAGCAGCGAAAACCACTTTTCACCGGAACTAACCACGTCCTTATACAGCTGCGAATCCGACGTCATTTCCGCTCATTACCGTAATTAGCAGGAATTCTTCATATTTTATCATTAATGAGATATATATATTTATTAAACAATATGAATGAATAAAAAACATGTACAGACAACAACGTACCCAACACTGTTATGATCTCTCTATTGTCAAAAATGTAATCAGCCATATTTGGAATCATGTTACACAGTAAGTGAAACAAAAGGGGGAAAAAAAGACAAGTTACGGTAAAAAAAAAAAAAAAAAAAGACATTGCCGTGACGTAACCAGAATATACCAGTAATTTTCCGTAATTTACCAGTAACTGTTACACGAAAATTAAAGTTTGATCCGTTTCGGTGTTAGTAAAAATGATGATGACGATAATAACGATGACAACAACAACAATAATAATAGCAGTGGTAGTAATAGGGCAAAGAGTGTTATGGGCACATGACAGGGCCTAAACCAGCTAGAGTAGAGCAGGGGTGTCAAACATAGGGCCTGGGGCCAAAATTCCCCTGGCAAACACCAACCCAGACCACAGGACAGGTTTGGAAAATGTGAAGGTAGGAATAAACATTAACTTTTAACTTTACTTTCATAAGTTTTACAACTTTTCCTACTGATGAGGATTTTGGCCATGGCCATTCATGTTACAAAATAAAAAGGAATGAGAGAATGAGATAGGCATGGAGAACACAACAGCAGGCATGTTTTGTTTGAGTTTCCGGCAGTGTGTGGAATTACCAAAATTAGAGAGGGGATAGCCTCACATATCAAACAGGAAACGACCACTGTGTAATTCATTTATTTCAGCAAAGTAACTGTATTCTAATTATCACCTATGTTTATGTGGTAACTGTAACGCAATACAGATACTCATATTTTGTGTTTTAAATACGTCATTCCGGTACATATATTCAGTTACTCCCCAACACTGTGTATTAGGTAAGGTTCAAGTACATCATTCTCCACAATATTGTCCAGGTGATTTTGTTTTTGGTGCCTGCACTGCATCAGTTCTTCCAGTGTCTGTATTGGCTTTGACTATGAGGTCTAACCAGTGTTTTATGTATTGATATGTGTAGCTGAGGCTGGACACTCAAAATCAGAACCCGGAAGAAGTCCAAGTCTTAATTAAACTTCTTAACAGGTTCTGAAATGTACTCAAATGTCACGGTCTGTAGATGTGACAAAGAAAACAGGTGAGCTGTTTATTGAAACGCTTGGAAAAAGTTCAGAAAACAAAGTTCAAATGGGAAAAATGAAATACTGTGTCCAACTAACTATCAGAATAAAGCAGTAAGTGAGAAGATTGATGAGTGATATTAGATTTACTGGATGCAACTTCAATAATAAATGATTGTTGTTGGGGTTTTTTTTTTGTTTTGTTTTTTTTTACATGTTAATAGCATTTCACACTTTCACACTGTTCAGCAAACAAGTAACTTAGAAGAGCAACACATGTAGAGGTCCACACTGTGTTTAGAAAAGTTAAACATTAACATGGACATATACCCTTAAAATGTCCACTTTAGCAATTGTCACTTGCCCAGTGATGCTTACCTTAGAAAATAATCTCTTCTTCCTTTTCTGTCTTCTCTTTTTTTCCACTGTAATCCACTGCAAGAGTGTGTCAATTCTGTCAGCAGCCTGCAAAATGTTTTCTTCTATTAATGCTATGACAACATTCATTTGAACGAAAAGCATTCTAAAGGCCTCTGACACATTTGCTAAGCTCCACCCCGGTTACTGTTGAGCAGCAATAATCAGCCTGGCTTCTATATTTTAAAATGTCATGTTTTTATAACATAACAAATTTTCCTAAGTTTCCAGGAGCCTCTGAAAAGCCACAAATCTCTTTTTTTTCCAGGAAAGAGAAGCATTAAGCAGCCAGTCTGGTTTTTTTTACTGATGGACGACATAGATTTAAGTGTGCTTTTAAGCATGAAATAAAATTAAAACACACACACACATACAGACGCATAGTTTCCCTAGCTAAACAACAAAAGATACCAGATCCTAAAATTCAAACATTTTCATTCCTCTTTGTTAGATTTTAGTAGTTAGCCTGGAAAATTTTCAAACATGGTTGGTGTAAGAATGGGCTGTAAGAAAGTACTTGCTTTGTTAAATCACACTAAAGGAATTACAAAATATGAGTACCCATGTACAAATGCCTCTGTCTCCTAAGCCCAGTCCGACAAAATAAATAAAGAGGGATGCCCATCTGAAACAGTCTTTCATGTCCTTGAGCAGTCAAAGGAGAATTTATTTGCTTCAGTAAAAATTATCAATAATCCAGTAAGATAATGCACCATTGCAATGCAAAAACATACTGAAGTGGTATATACATGATTCAACTTCTCTTTTGTAACCATAATGCAAAAATTGCATGCGCAGGATATCCAATTCTACTCTTAAAAGCATTTCACACTATGCAGCAAGAAGGTACCTTAGAAGAGCAACACATGTACAGGTCCACACTGTGTTTAGAAAAGTTAAACATTAATGTGGACACTGTATGTCACCTTTAAATTTCCACTTTAGTAACTGTCACTTGCCCCGGCGGTTCTTACCTTAAAAAATAATCTCTTCTTCCTTTTCTGTCCTCTCTTTTTCTACACTGTAATCCACTGCAAGTGTGTGTAAATTCTGCCAGCACTCTGCAAAATGTTTTCTTCTATTAATGCTATGACAACATGCATTTGAACAAAAAGCGCCCTAAAGGCCTCTGACACATTTGCTAAGCTCCACCCCCGGTTACTGTTGAGTAGCAATAATCAACCTGGTTTCTATATTTTAAAATGTCATCTTTTTGTAACATAAACATTTTCCCAAGTTTCCAGGAGCCTCTGAGATGGCACAAATCTCACTTTTTTCAGCAAAGAGAAGCCAGTCTGTTTTGTTTTACTGATGGATGACACAAATTCAAGTGTGCTTACAAGCATGAAATAAAATTAAACAATTTCCCCAAGTCTTGTCCTGAAATGCCATGGTTCACTTTTTTCACAAAAGAGAAGCATTAAACTTTCTTTTTTCTTTTCTTTTCTTTTCTTTTCTTTTCTTTTCCCTTTTTTCTTTTTCTTTTTTAAACTCATGATGACACTGATCCAGAAACGCTGTTAAATTTCCAAACATTTCCAAACTCAGCATGACCAGGTCAGATACAGTTTCATGCAAACCTCCATTATATTGTATATTATTTGAAAGTCCCAATGCAGTTTTCTTTAGCATAACAGACTGTACCCTTATGTCATGTCAAACACAGCAGGCAAAAGAACCTGTCACCACCTTGCATTGATTCATAAATATCTAATCATATATAATCATACTTGTTAAGTTGCGACTAACTTTAAGTTGTGTAACGGTCAAGCAACTTGAGAGCATAACAAGTCCCTTGTTGTAAAGTACTCATAAAGTTTTCACGAGTATTTATACTTTATATTTAAAAAGTATAAAATAATAAAGATACATATAATACTCGTGATAATATGCAAAATTTTACTTAAGTAGGATTTTATATGTCAGATTCTTAATTAAAATTATTACATTAGTATTATCCTAATGTACTGTTAATAATTTTGCTGAAGTAACTATATTCTCCTGTCATCTTATTAAGAACGTGCAGTCGTGTAGGAAAAGACAACAAGGCTGTGGTGTGCTGGGAAAGTACAGCTGAAGTGGTGAGGGAAACTGCCAAGAAGGTGTTTGTTGTATTCTCTGGACAGAGGAGAGAAGGCAAGGGAACTTGGTGGTGGAAGCACAGTAAAGTGTTTAAAGGAAGAGACTGGAAAAGAAGAAAGTCGACAGCACTACTGGGAGACTAGGCAATGAGATGGCAAAGGAAAATCCTTATAGTGAATGTGATGTGCACTAAGGAAGGAAAGAAAGGACTTGTATCAACTGGCTAGGCAGAGAGACTGAGCCTGAAAGGATGTGCAGCAGATTAGGGTAATTAAATATAGAGATGTACTAAGTTTTCAGTTAGTATATTTGTTCAGTTAGTATATAGTGTAGTAAAAAGGGAGTTAGGACAGCTATGAAGAGCATGAATAGTAGAGAGGATGAAGAGTGGACAGGTAGTTGGTCCAGATGACATACCTGTAGAGATATGGATATGTGTCCGCTCCTTTTGACCACCAGCCGGGTCCTTTGGGCACTCTGACTGGCTGCTGCTTAGCAATAAATTTAGGCTATCTCAGTAGGTTTAGAAGCGTTAGACATTGGATGATTAAAGTGTGACATTCACTGATGTGAAACACCTTGATATAATTATGACCAGAGCATTATGTGTTGAGACACATAATTATTTATATTGGTAAGGAATGCTTAGCAGCAGACCACATCATGAAAGATCACTGATGCCACTACAGATACACAGAAAGTCTTCAGGACAGATAAATCCATCATCATGAATAATCAGATTAAAATTTTTAATGGAGTTAACCCATCTGAAGTGTAGAATGACTCGAAATCCCTGACATGTCACTGTCAACACATTTCGGGCAGTTTGTCCAAGGAGAGTTACCTTCGCACATGAGCAAATAGGCAGTTGATCTGGTAGTGACAGGCAGCAGAATTAGTCAACTAAATATGGAAGATGATTGGCCGTCTCGATGGGAAATTTGAGTATAAAAAAAACAAAAACAAGACGGAACAGTTGACCGACACAAAGTATTATGCACATTGTGCAAGAAGGAATCTTCTTTTCACCGAAGCACTTCCAGCTTAAAAAAATCACATTTTAATGCAAAGCATTACTTGGGAGACTGCTGCATGATGAGTCCTCACCTCGACAGCCTTGTAATGCGTGAGTCTGTTACAGATGGGCTCAGATTCAGAATCAGATGAGGAGTTTCTGCCTGACGGAATCATGCACTGCACAGTTAATTAAATGACAGAAACCTTCCTGCTTTTTTTTACTATATAAACTTCTATTTTTGATTTTTTGTTTGTTTTTTTATAATAGGTCCACGGTAATTAAAAAAAAGCAAGAACATATTCTGTAAATAAACTAAAAACTCTGTTTTTTAATCACAAGACAATCTGGGCAAAGAGCTGGAATGTTAAAATCAATTCTTTTTCTAATACTTATCCCAGCAATCAAGTGTGTAGGTAAACCTGTTTACACTGATAGAAGAGAAAGGAGAGTTTCACTGGTCTGGCCCGCTATATGTCGCCCACAGTGTAAAATGAGTTTGACATCCCTTCAGTAGAGCATCGCAATCTGCAAGTTTCTCATTAGGGACCCAGTGAGGGATAAATACGAGCCAGGAAATGTGTTAAAGTGCAAATTTTCTTTTTTATTCTGATATCATTTTACAGCAGAAATTATGTAAAGCATTCAGAAGACATTTTCCACATATAAGGGCAATATTCAAAACACTTTGCATGGCCTCAGCAACAAAATATTCTTTTTAAAACATCAACAATTTAGTGATGCTTGTGCATGCATGTTCGTAAAACAAAAGAAGTTAAAAACTAGGCTACAAAATAAAAAGGAATGAGAGACTGAGATAGGCATGGAGAACACAACAGCAGGCAAGGTGGGAATACAGCAGGAGATGAGAGCGGGAGAAGAGCGGGGAGGGCCAGGGGGGAGTGAAAGAAGAGGAAGGCAAGGAGAGGTCTAGCCATAGATTATCTATGAGGGACTACCATTCTAGCATGCAATGTGGTGTTTGGCCACGCCCTCTCAAAACAAGGCCTGAAAGGTTATATACCATTCATTTCTAGGCGGACTTAAGAGAACAGAGGCCATCTCTGCACATGTTAACCAGCTGTTTACTATGGCAACATTTCTTATTTTTATTTATGTATTTATTTCTTTATTTTATTTTATTTTTTTTACTTCTTCTACTCTACATAATCTTTTTACAGTCACCATCCTCTCCAAAAACGTGAGCATATTGATGGATTTTCTGCAATCTGTGTGTTCAGTTTTGCGTGTGCGTGTGGTCTGTAAGCTTGAGCATTTAGAAGTTGTTGTGTATGTGCGTATGTTCATGTGTGTCTGTTATATAAAAGAGTTCAAAGCAGTGTCTTTTAGTTGTGCTGATGTGAGAGGAAGGGCAGTTTAAGAAGTTATTCATGTGATACCGTATGAACGCTCCTAACAGCACTGTCCAAACCATGGTTGTCTCTCAGTATGATGAAACCTCAGAAAACATATGGAACACAATCGATATCTTCCAGCTGTTAATCTCACAATCTGCTATCTCTTTTCACTTTTTTGTTTTGTTTTGTTTTTCAGGTGTTCAGGGGCCATTACCTATTTTTTGTATCACTTATGAATTTCTTATATTAAGAATCTTGTGCGTTTAAGACTACAGCAAATGCATAAGTATTTTTTTCCTATCCTATTACTTGCTTTGAATGGAATTCATATTTAAGCGTGTTTTTCACTCTCTTCTCAGATAAGGCAAACAGATCACATTTGCTGCTTCTAGACTATTATAAAGAGTGTGGATACAAGTGGATGACGTATCCCCGACACATTCAAATATGTACACATACACACCCAAATGTACACAACCTGTCACCTGCAGTGTTACAACTCTGTGCCAGCAGTCATTGCACTCCACATACCATCTCCCTGTTCTTCAACCCTGAGTAAAATCTAAGGGAGAGATTTCATTGTTCCCGAAGACATAAGCACAGAGAGAAAGCGTGTGGCCGTTTTATTTTTGCACCTGTGTGTACATTTGCGTTTATGTGTCTATGCACATCCTTGTGAGACAGGGAGAAAGACAAAGAAAGGAAGTGTGTGTGAAAGATATTTTTGTCCTCTATGAGGAAAAAAAAAGCCCAGTTATGATTTTGTTTAAATGTTGTAAAATATTTTTCTTTGTAGGGGAAAAGCAGACAAAGTGAAAGAAAACACAGCTTCCTCTTGGAGGGCGAACAGACTCGTGACTGTGCCTTTCATACTTTAGTACACGGAGGCTGAGTTCAGCGGTTTTCTCCCTTCTAATTACTGAAAAACGCACAAAAAAAGTAGGACTTAACAGCAATAGTGTAATTATTCGCCCGAGCAAGCAACACACAGCGTCAATCAGGCCATGAGCATTCATTCACACCACATTCCCAATTACAGCTTCCAGCTTAGACTAAGGTCAAGTTTAACACTGTCAGATTCATTTGAAAACACACAATTTAGGAAAAAACAAACAGGTTAACTGGAAACCTTTCAGAGGACACACAATAAGATACTTCCTGATATTATTTTGCACTTTTCTGTTATTGAGCAGGCACTTTCTAAACAGAGCTTTCCATAAGTCTAAAGTACATGTAGTATAATTATGGCAGTGACAATGAGGAGAAAAGAAAAGAAGTCAAATGATATGTCAAAACCAAAACGGGGAAGGACATTCTGTTTGAGGATGGAAAGCTTAGACTGGAGGCCAGGTTGGATCCGCTGTAGGTGTGATAAATGATCTTAATAAAAGCTAGTATGCTGCTGAAGCACAACCACATTGTGAAGAATGTAGTGCCCTCTTCCCTTTTTTTTTTTTCCTTTTCTTTTGGATCGTCAGTCGTTGCACTCACATTTAAACGATCATCATCGCCATTGGCATCACTTCCCCACGTGCATCGTCACCTATACGTAAGCCTGCCTTGGGCAAACTTCAGAACTTGTAGGAGGCCTACGGCTGCGCTGGCACTACATCTCTTCTGCGGTTTATTGTCTGCGTGTTGCCTCGGTAGATCTTACCGATATCTTTTGGGCGTTGGTTTCGCCAACGTAACATACTGTTAGGCAAAATAGCATTCATAATAATTGGCACTACTGGCAAAAAGGAGTTTAATTTTTGCTAGCCAAGAAACGAAAAGCACAAAGTGTAAATGTTTTGTCTGAAAGATCGTTGTTTCAGCTAACTTTGTTTTTCCCACTTATAATTCTAACATTAGAGTTTTCAAGTTGCATGCTTTTTAACAAAATGTTCTTTTCAGTAACACTTATAACTGGATACTCTTAAAGTGAAGCAGTTAAAATCCTCTCACAGTCCATAGCCACTAACATGTTCTTTTTGCTGTTTCTTTGTCTTAAATCTCATGCACGTTAATCCGTTTGTATTATCTACATTATTTACAAGCAATACAGCCATCCTGTGTACCCAGGTCTCTGTCTTAAGTTCTCATTATGGGAGTAAAATAATTTATAATCTTAAATACAGTCCTCTTATGAAAAAGTTTCAGGGTCCTCATATCCCCTTACCTCGTCAGTTTATATACAGGAATATGCAATAGTCCAAAATATGGATTTGATTGCCCGTATGGGCTAATATGGGGACCAGTGCCCTGTATAGGGGCAGGTATAGGACCCATGTCCTGTACAGAGCAAGCATAGAGACCTCTCAGACTCAAGAAGAAGTCAAGGCAATGGTATGTGACTCTCTCCTCAAAACCACAGATAGGATTTAGAGGTTCACGCAAAGAACAAACTAACAGAGACATTTAACCATTGGAACATGTCGCATTTCATCACATGGGGGGAAAAAAACCAGCCTCGAGCTACAACCACTCTTGAGCCAATTAAATAAATAATCAGACCCTTAAATAAATAAAGTTTTTTTTCCCTTTAAAAAAACAAACAAAACAAAAGCACCCAAAATAAGTAAGTTGTCCTTACACAGTTCACATTACACAGGGCAAGGATAAGTTGATGAGGACGTAAGTGAGACACAATTACACAGAAATACAAAAGAAACAACACTAAAGCAGTTTTGGCAAGCATGCAGGAGCTCGTAGCTCAAACACATGCATTGAATTGAACAAACACGGACACACCACATCGGGCGGGCAAAATGCCGCCTCTGAGAACGACTCCATACAAAGTCCATGTAACAAATTAAGACATCGTTATTCAGACCCCATCCCTTTATCTAACAATGCCCCTCTTACATTCAAGTGCAGTTCCTCCCCTTTTTGATTGGGTGACTGAGTAATAGGTTTGCACACCTGCGAGTCAGAGTGGTTGGTGATACTGTGGTATACTAAATCAGCAGAATGATTTGCGACTGTAGCTCTTCGGGATTGATGGAGAGGAGGAATAAGCGAAAAACCTTGCATGCAAATGCAACACAGAAGTGAGTTTTTTGGTTTATGTTTTTCTTATTCTTTCATGGATTTTTGTTCGGACACAAAACGCAGCAAGTTTTGTTTGTTTTCTGCATGTCAAAGTAGCCTTTCTCTCGAGCGAGCTGTTCATTACGGGAGCCTTTCGGTGCATCCGGCCGCCGCCGTGAACAGCGGTATACCGTTGTCGGGCGCTTCCTCGTTTTCTCTGGTTTGACTCGTCGACTTGCTCTTGCAAAGAAACATACCCATGAAGAGTGCAAAGAATGCCATGAGGTTAATGTGATGGCCTCCCAGTGAAACTGGGGAGGAGGATCAGTGCTGTGGGCAGAGCCAGGTCCCTGGGCTCTGCCCAGCAGTCTGTCTGTCTGAGCTGCCATGATGGACACCTATCCTGTCCTCAGTCTGTCTGGGAAAAGTTTTTTTTTTTTCATCTTGAGAGAAGAGGGGAGAGGGGTGAGAGAAAAGAGGGGAGACGAGGAAAGAAGAAAGCAAGGGAAAGGGGTCAGGAAAGGGAAGGGAGTTTAGAGAGGGCAGAAGAGAAGAGACAGAAAAAGGAGAAGATGAAGGGGGACATAGATTGCTCACAGGCTGAGGGGGCTCTGTGCGGGGCCTGGTGGTGGGCTCTCAGGACCCCTGGCCTTTCTCTGCTCTCTGGCCCTGAAGAAGAGCAAACACATATTAGTCTCAGAGTCAGAGATTTGTGTAAGTGTGCATGCAACTGCATGTCTTGTTTTTTCATTTTCATATCCAAAGGCCGCACGTAATTCAGCAAATTCCCAGCAATTCCTTCCAACAGACGCATACATTCTTCCTTCTGCTACTCTCCCCACCCATCAAGGCACAAAAAATAAGACTTGCAGGCCAAGCAATACACTTAAAGTCCCCTTGCAATTACAGTCAGAACATGCCCCTAGGAAAACCATACGCAGGGATCGCTCCTCTAACTATGTCAGTCATGCACAAGTCCTGACATCGTTTGGCAGAGAGAGAGAGACAGAGAGAGAGAGAGACAAGGTGATAGGGAGGGAAGAAGAGAGAGAGAGAGCGAGATGGAAGGATGATAATCCAGGATCTCCTCTCCCCCTCCCTCTGCTGACATGCAAACAGGCATCAGCCACCAGGAGAGAGGGAGTGAGAGAAGAGAGCAAGAGAAGACTCACCCGCTTCAGAGGCCTATGGTCCATCAAGGGGCTTCACGTGAACAGTAAAACAACACCAACTATTAGCAATAGTGTAGTGTGTGTATGTGTGGCAGTGGGTTTGTTAAGCGTCAAGCATGTGTCTTTGGATGTGCGTGGACTTGTGTTTGAATCAGCATTAAGAGTTTTAGGTCTTACCTGTGGCGGCATCGGAGCAGGAACCTCAGGATCTTGCGAGCAGCCTGGTTCTGTTTTTTAGTTAGGAGGCTGCTGCAGGCAGAGATGAGGGGTAAGAGATTATACATAAGATAATTATTCCCTTTGTGTGTGTGCGTGTGTGAGACGTGCCTGAGAGAGTGTCTGTAGGAGCGGTAGTATTGCTGGATGAGGACCGCTGCTCTACGACTCTGCTGGAATTTCCTCTGTTCATGGAAACTCCGGAAACGACTCTGGATCAAGATGGCTGCCAGGGTCATCCTCTTATAAAGTGCATACTGGGAGAGAGGACAACAGTGCCGTAAAACTCACTGGGATCAGAAAAGACATACTTTTGCAATATGCAACATGTCTGCACGTGATAAGACCCACAGATGCACTACAGACCTGTGAGCTTACTTTTTTCTATATTACATAATGATCAGGAAGCAAAATAATAGTGAATAAAAATCTCAAGAATACACAAAATCCATCATGTGAACATCTTTTCTTTCTGTTTATGACAACATTAAGTTATATATATTCCTCTCAGATTGCTATATTAGAACAACAAGGCAAAAAAACACAAGAAGTGCATACGTGTACACGCAAGATTTGCTTTTTCAAGTGGACTGAAATCTGTTGTTCTTTTACTACAGATTTAGCCACGTATGAGAGAGAATCAAAGTGAAAATTCACCTGATAATTTAGCTTACATCTATGAAGGGAACACAACTACAACTGCTGTGTCACTACTTCACTATTGAACTGCAGGGCGACATGTTAGAGGCTAATCTTGGCTACATGTTGTTAACTCTTACCTGCTTGTATCTCTTATAGCAGCGCTGAATCACTGCTGCAATCTCTTTGCGTTGTTCCTGAATGGGACCCTGTTGTAGTGACAAGAGTTTGTCTAAATTTTGTATATGTAAAATGGTTTGCAATCATATTGAGCTTGGTTTTTTTTTAATGTGGATTATGCAACTGAGGATGATACATTGAGTCACTGTAGGCTGAGCATAAAGACAAATTCTGTTTGGTTTTTTTTCTAAAGGAGTTTAGGTTACACTCGCCTTGTGTTTTCTGAGGGAGTGCAGAGCATGCCTGATGGTCTCATACAGCTCTCCCTGCTCTGCCTCAGTCATGGCTAGACAGGAGGAATCTGTTTTCAACCTCTCCTCCTTCATAGCTGCACAAAGAAAGGAGGTCCACTCAGAGGGGGAGGATGGGGCTTGCTTAGCCTGAGGACTTTGCTGATCCTCTGGCCCTGAGAGAGAGTTTGGCTTGGGGCTGGGAGTCTGAGGTTTGGAGTTTAGAAACCTAAGGAAAAGAAATGTTATTTTTAAAGTATAATAAGATTGAGAATGGTTGTTTGTTAAAAAAACAAAAACAAAACAGCAATGCAATAACTTATGCAAATATGTGAACCTCACCTTTCCACCTCACCAAGGTAACCAGACAGTAATCTGACATCACTGCTGATCCCAACCTTCCTGGATTCAATTTCTGCTTCAATAACCTCCTGCTTGAGTCTGCCAGTTGAAGCCTCCACAATGTGATCAGCTAGCATTGTGATGTCCATCTGCAAATCATGAAAATGAAAGGTTACCTAAATATTTACAAAACCTACTTACTCTTAGTTTTTTGGGTGATTATTGAATAGTCTCACCTAACACTCTATACTTAAATGACTCATCTCAAAGACTTTGAAATCTTATACTTACAGCTACCTCCTGCACATTAATACATGATTTACCACTTCCATTTTGAGTACTTTTTGAGTTTGCATCAGCTACTCAGTTCATGCATGAATGCTTGGTTAGAGATCGAACTCAACACTGCACATAAAAATCTGTACCTGCAAGTCATCTGCGTTATCCTGATAGGTCAACAGCTGTGTTTCCTCTCCCCTGTCAGACAGCACTCTTTGACGCAGGTGAACGGCCAATCGCTCCTTTCCTAGAATCTTCCTGGCGAGGCTACGCTGCCCCAGAGTCTGTCTCAGACGCCACCTGCTGCCCCCTCCAGCTCCCCCTATCCTGGCCTGCAGGTGGGAGAATGGGGCACTAGGAAGCTGAGGCTGGCTGGGGCTGGACCTGGTAAGTGGTGCCTTCTGACAGCTGAGGTTCGTGGGTTGAGTCTGTAGCGGCTTAGAGAGGGGAGACCGTTGAGGATTAGGACCTGGAGAGGAGTTGAGGGGGGTGGTACCAGAGATCGAGTTAGCTAGCTGTTGCTGTGAATCTGGGTTGGGTTTGAGCCTCTTGGCTGGGGGTGGACCTCCCTGTTCTCCCTGGGTTCCCTTATGGGGTCTGTGTTCTGTTTGGCTCCAGCTCTGGCTCTGGTTGTCTGGCTTGCTTCCTGCCCTGGTTCTCCTCAGCTCTGGGGAAACAAAGATGGTGGAAAAACAGCGACAATAACGCTTACACTTACAGCTAAAACCATAAATAGTGGTGATCATTTACAGTTTTCTGTGTAATGATTTACTGTTGGATTGTCAAACAAAATTTTCAGAATCAGTTTGTATATAAATAAAGTCAGCAGTAGGATAGCTTAGCTCAGGAAAAGAAAGTCTGACTGCCTACCAACACCTTTAAAGCTCCCTTAAGTTAAACTAACCACCTATATATTAGTGAAAATCCATACACTTTCATAATTAAAGGTTGGTGGCTGAAGTTAGTAAATAGAATCTCCATAATAATAGACAGAGGATAAATAGAACTTTGTTATTTATGAGGGTGAAACAAAACTTTTCCTGTTGTTGAGAAACCACAAACCTGAGTTTGGGTTAGGGCTGGGGCTGTTGTTCATCCCACCGGTCTGTGACTCTCCTCTCCATCTATCCATCCAAGTGTCCGCAGGCTGGCCCTGAGTTTGAGGACTATGTTGCAGTTGCTCTAAGAGCTCAGCCAATCGAGTGTGGCCCCGGGATCGGGCAATGTTTAGCGGCAAGCGTCCCAGTGAATCAGGAATAGCTAGAGCTCTTGGATCCCACTGGTAAAGCACCAATGCCGCCTCAGTATGGCCCAGAGCACAAGCCCACATCTATGGAAGTCCAAGGAAAACAATGTCACACACACAGAGGAATGGAAAGAAAGCAATATGCACAAAATAAGCACTGATTGCTCACCAATGGAGTGCAAGAGAAGTGGTCTACGTTCAGAGGATCTACTTCCAGCTCGAGGTCAATACTGTCAGCATGCTTTGTGCTGCAAAGAAACACAAATAGCATTAAAATTACTGGCATTCCAGTTTGTGCCGTCAAGATGGCATGTTGTAATTGTGTGTTCCTCACCGCCAGCGAATGAGTGTCTGAATGAGTCCCGCATAACCCTGAGCTGCAGCCAGATGCAGTAAAGTCATTCCTCTGGAGTTCTTACTGTGGACGAGTTGATTAGAAGAAGCCCAGCACGGCTGAGACATCATCTTCTCACACACCACCACCACACGACCTTCGAATGACCCCTGATCAGGAGAGATCTAGAAGATTGTAAAATAAAACAATAGACTAGGTCAACCTCTTTTCCAAATGCTAAAAATATATTTCAAGGTGTCACTAACTTTTCTGCCATACTGCAACACCTTTGCAATATAAGGAAAACCAGTAAAAAGCCTTGCAACTAATGCTGCTTTTGAGCACTTCACTAAAGAATGATCAGCACTAGTTTTGTATGTGGACAGGGCCAGATTCTTGTATTTGTGCTGTTAAGTAGGCTTTGTAAGTTTGTCTTGTAAATTCAGCTCATTATCAATCAAGGAAAAACAACTTGTTTTTGTTCCTTTAATTGGCTGACACTTGCAAACAGAAGGTTTGAAGAGCACTCCGAATTGTCACAGCTGCCCCAAGATGACCACATATTAGGGATATCCCCTCTCTTTGACATCATCTAGAGCTCAAAGTAGAAAAATCTATGTGAAACAGTGTGTTAGAGGAGTCTGAGCTTTTGGCTTACATGTATTGCTTGTGCATAAGATGACTTCAGATGGTGCTGCTTTTAAATTTAAACAGTTGAATTTGGTTTCACATGGTTTTCAGCACTTCTCTTATGGTGCGCCTTCACATTTTAAAGCTCTAAAGGGAACTTTCATCGTAAGAGGCACAACAGCCTTACTTGAGACTGCTGATCAGTAGCTCCTCCTCCCTCCACTCCTCCTCCCTTTGTTGCCATGGCTTCTGAGCTGGGATTTTGATTGGTTATCTCAGCCATCCTCTGTTCCATCTGCTCCAAACGCTCCAAGATAGACATCCTGAACTGGGTATCTACAGAAATGAAGGTGGGACATTTAAAGCTGTAAGCACCACCAAACTGTGGCATTAGGGAAATCCATGTGAGAGTTCAATAAATGCTATAGAGAAGCTTAAAAGCAGAAGGGATTCAATATTGGCTGAAATCTAATGACTCCCATTATTATCAACAAGAGTGTGAGAGTGTAAATAAGCATGTATGCAATGCAGATTTATGTCTGTAGCAGGGTTGCATGTGACCCTTTGTTTCAGGGCTGCTGCGGTTTTTGCTGCAGTGCACATTATGTCATTCCACCTGCTGCTCTCTCACCGAGTCTCTATTTCTGCTCTGCTCTCATTTCACTCCTATTTTTCTTTCTGCTGCCTGAAGCACAAAGACTAAACCAGAGGTGGGTGGGGCCATGACAGTGACAGAGGGGCTCAGGCTCCTCCCACTCCACTCTGCCAATCCCAGAGCAAAACAGCTCAGCTGACGACAAGGCAAAAACACTACACAATAGTTTTAGCAGCCAAACACATCAGAAACACCTGTCCTCACCTATTATCACCAACGCATCAGCATGTAAACACTCACACACACACAGAGAAAAAGAATAGACCCTGATATCTGCTACAGTATTCATTTCTGGTTAATAGAAAAAGCTAATACAATAAAATACCATAATGAAGTTGAAGATATTAACTGAAAATAGGCAGTTAAATGGGTCATTTTATTCCCCTTTTTAACTGTTCAATAAAATATTGAATTTATTATTTTGTAATTAATTTTCTACTTGGTCTTATAATTACTGCTGCTAATATTAGTCTTATTTTGCACAGTTATTACATTATTTTATAAACTGTTTATTTTGTGTGCAAATTTTTTTGACTGACCAGCAAGAAACCGCATTTTCATTATATCGACACATTTTCACCTGTTGAACTCTTTTCTTCTCTGATTTTTAAGAGTTTGCTTGACAATAATTATCCCTGAACCTGTGGATTTACTGTGCTGTTCAGACTTCCCGATTTCTTTTGAGTTTTGGCCAAAGTGACAAACAAAAACACCAAATTTGAAAGTCTCCAGTGTTATAGCACATCGCTAAATATGCTTTTGATGATCAAACCTGTGCCAAAACTCTACCAAAAAGTAAAATGCTTTCGTTTTTGTTTTGTTTTTGTTGTTACACACAGGTCACTGAGAATTCTTGTCATCAATTAAACACACCATTTTTGGGGGAATTATGAAAACAGAGGAACTTTCAAAAACGAACGTGAACATCCAAACATGCCAAAATGTTCCACAAACAACACATCTGCATCCCCACACTCTTCTATATGCTTGTTTTGATCAGGGCCTCTCTACGTGAGCTTCTTAGTGTTCAGAGGCTCTGTCCACTCCTGGTGGTGCTGAAACCGAACAGGTCAACCAGACAAGCTTCATCCACAATTCTACAACTCAACTCAAAAAGGCTGGGAGCCAGCGTGACGGCATCGTGTGGCAGCTTCACCTGCATTTGTTTAAAATCGACTGGCAGGGCAACCACATGGAAACTACTGAAATTAAAAAAGAAACTGACAGAAAACGTGGGATGGAAAACTAGCAAAGGCTCCACAGCTCTGAATTAAGGGGAAAAATTGGGACGTTTATGTCCATCTACAACACAAGAAAAAAAAAACTCAGCTGAGCTACAAAGACCAGTTAAAAAACATCAACAAATCAAATAAGCTACGAACCCAAACAGCGAGTCTCTCTCTATCTGCTTCTCTTTGTTCTTGTTCCCGCTTCAACCCCGTTAGTTTGAAGTGTGCGACTCACACGTTGCTACTCCAGCCGTGCAAAAAAACACAGCTAAGTGCAGGGAGAGAGCAAGAGAGCGAGCGAGCGAGAGAGCAAGAGAGAAGGAGAGAGGGAGCGAGCAGTCTCCACGTTGTGTCTGGCAAAACAGCGCGCTTCAAATCCGCCCGCCAGACTCGGAGCTGCAGGAGGCTTGGTCGTCAGCATGTCTGCACACACTGGAGCAACGGTGTGTGACAAAGCCGGGTGCTACGGGTGTTTGATTGTAGTTATTTATCTGTATGCTTCACATACTTTGAGCCTCTACTTCACATATGGGGCCAAACAAAGGACAAGAGAGGGGGAAACGCGCCAAGCCTCGCTATCTCCGCTCACAGTCAGTCACAGAGTCTAAATATAGCATGGGCTGCACAGCGCCACTGCCAGCGGTGCCCAGCATTTCGACTGTCAAATGGTCCGCGATTGTGCCTTTATGTCCTTGCCCTTCATTCTAGCAAAGCGAAAAAAAAAGGAAAAAAAATCAGCCAGCCTGCTGCGGGGAGCCGCATTGCCGCATTGCGCAAGGCAGAGACGGGGGCGAACGCAGACCCAGGACATGCCTTTACCGAGGAGACCCGTGCGTTTCCGAACTGGAATTGATTCAGGAGATAAATTTTGCACACAAAAGCGCCCCCCCTTCCTCCAGATCACTCAAAGAAAGTTTAATTTTTCTCTATCATCTTTAAAGTACGTTTTTTTTAAAATCACACAGAACATCTACAGCTCAAACAAAATAATCCTTTATGCAAACAAGACTCAGTAATAAGCGACTCTGCCCAAAACAAAGCCAACCAGGCAAAGCCGAACATCTCTATGAATGCTGTCAGTGAAGATGAAAGAGCCTGGTACATGCCTGCGCTATTGAAACAACAGGCATCAAAACAGTTTACTGCTAGAGACAATTTGCATGCAGGCGAGGGTTACGGAAAAACAGCTGCTTGCTAGAAGAGAAGAATGCACTAAAGACAAGCAGCGGGAAAAACTGGTCAGGATTACACTGAGTACAGAGAAACAAACAAAAAGCATCTCACACCAGGATGTGAGAATCAGGGAATAGAACAGAGCAGCATCATACACACACACACACACACACACACATACACACAGATTTGTGTGTGTGTGTTTTTACAAAACTCAGGTTTATATCGGCACTCTGTGTACACAATAAGCCAGGTACATGCTAAAGTCATTGAAACAAGTGCAGCCGTCAGTACACAGAAAATTGTGGTCCTCACCATCCAGGGACAGCCAGTCGTGCTGAGACGATGGGAGGGCTGGAAGGTCGCGTGCCTTGTATTCAAACACCACAGAGGAAGAGATGACCTCACCACCCATAGCTACCTGCAGCATCACTAGTCCTGTGTCATGGGCTGGAAATAGACGGATATCAAAAAGGTGTTGGAGTGTGTCTGCAGTGGATGAACTGCAGTGGTAAATGTCAAAGGCTAACTTAAGGAAAGTTTGTTAGTCAATCACAGATTATATATCGTGAATGTTCTGATTATCCAAGTCAGTATTTCCTTGAACTTTACCCCAATCACACTGATCAAACATCCTGATAGTCAAGTATCATTTACTTAATCCTAAAAAAAAAAACAAAAAAAAAACCAAACCCTGTTGTGTTCATTTGTATCATCTTGTAATATTAAAATGATTGCATCTCCTGAAAAGCAACCATGTCAGGGTCTTCCTTTCTTCAAAAGTTGCTTATTATCAAGGTCAGACCAAGGTTTGAATTTATAAATAAAGGAACGTGTGAGTTGTGAGAGAGTAAAGTAAGTAAAGCAAAAATTTATTTCTTAGCACCTCTGAAGACAAAGATCACAAAGTGCTTCACAAAGAAATACCAAGGCATTCAAAACAAACAAAAAAAAAAAACAGACAAAACAGAGTCTTCACATGCACAAGTGTGTTACCTGGACAATAGCAGCGCAGCACCCCGGGCTGAATGAGGGCAGCGGGGACGCTGATATGGTCGAAAAGACAGCTGTACTCACTGCTTGACTCCAACCATGGACCTGTTATGAGCACCTTCACTCCACCCTGCAGCAGACAGGTAAATGTCTCAGAGTAATATCACACAGTGTAGCTTTTTGTGTGTGTGTGTTTACAGTACACTGCTACAGAGTATAAGTTTAAACAACAGTCTTAGAGAAATGAGGCACTTCACTTGATGTGTGTATGTGTGTTAGTATGCAGAATGCCTTATTTCTATCAAAACCCCCATCTGTGACTAAGACAAATGTCCGGGACCCAGGCACCTAAATATTTGCTTTCTTCTTCATTTACAAAGTAGGCTACCTGCTACTTTGGCAATGACAGATCTGTGACTGCTAGCAGCCCCTAGAGGCTGTGCGACTCCTTACATCAAAGCGCAGCAAATTAGCTTGAACTGCCTGAATGAAGCTGTTCTGTGTTCCTGCCAGTGTAGCTAAAAATAATGCAATACATGAAGATCATCATTGCCGGCAAATTAAGGAGGCATTTAGTGCAAAAATGGATCACTGGCCTTTGGAGAAAACTGTTGTTGTTTTAGGAAACCTAAACCTGAAAAGGATGTATTGGTGATGATTCAAATGAAAGCTGTAAAAACACAGTAGCAGACTTTTATGGATGATTAAAACTGCCAAAACAATAAATAGTTAAATAAAGGAGTTATTAAATAAATACAAATATGCTTTTAAATGTATGAAAAGTAATATTAAAAGTGCACACAACAAGCCATTAATAAAATGTAAACTGAATTGATTTGCTTTGCCTTTTGTATTTATTTACCTTTGTACAATATTCCTAATTTTAAAATGTACATAAATAAACTGTGATGTCTGTAGTTGATGAGAAAAATAAAAATATAGAGAGATGAAAATAAAGGTAAAACTAAAATATCAATTTATGTTACAAAGTAGTTTATGTGGTATTTAACTCAGTTTTTTTATTTCTGATATTTCTTTAATTTAAATTTTGGCAGTTTCAGTCCGCCATAACATTTGGTACGCCATAGCTTTTGGAAATGATGGCGGCAAGATGCAGTCTTATCTTAAGTATTTGTCGTAATTATATCACAGACTGGTGTCTGGAATATTAGAAATGGTACATGGGTAAATTAATGAGGCTATCCTGAAGAATCAGTTAAATATTGAAATTTCATCAAAATCCAGTCAGCTGAGTCTGAAATATTCTGTCTCCTTAATGACCACACAAGCAAGCTGGCGGTACAAATTGTGCTCAGCATGACTTCAGTGCTTAACGTTCATACGAGCCACCTTCAGTCATGTGCTGCAAAGACTAATTTAACTGTAGGGAATAATTATGAATAAATAATGACAATCAAGTTGGGTTTACTAACCTCTGGATAAGACCACTCTGGGGAGTAGTCTGTCACGCCAAACAGCCTCCCAGTCTCCTGGAGCAATCCCAAAGCTCCCTGCTCCACCTCAGAGCCCTGCAAGTGGCCTGCTGCTGTGCCCTGCTCCTCTCCTGCTGCCCCCTCCTGGGGCATCAGAACCCCATTGACAGCTGCCCCGACTCCATTCCCAGACCCTTCAACTGAGATGAAATCATTGATGAGATCAGAAAACTGGCTTCCAAAAGAAGCCTCAAAGCCTTCCAGACTGATGGCTGTTCCTGCTCCAGCTGTTGCAGCTGACACCCCCCCACCTTGCTGAGGAAGTGGAGAGCTGTAGAGCGCCCCCTCAATGGTTGCGCCTGTAGCCATTGACTGAGGACTGGCCACCACTGAGCTGCTTGCCCCTGACAAGTTCACACCATTACAAAGGATCTCATTTTCCCCTCCTCCTCCTCCGCCACCTCCTCCGCCTTCCTCTCCTCCGTTGTCATCTGTGGGTTGGAGGTAGTGCTCTGTGTCAACACTAGCATAAGCTTCACGAGGATCTCCGGTCTTGAGCAGTAACTCTCCCCCATTCTCAGCAGGCTTGTCTAGGCCTCCGACCTCCTGGTGTCCTCTGCTGCCTGACTGGTCGACAGTGGTATCCTGCGGTGTCAGGGGAAAGGAACCCACTGCTGATCCTTTCCCATTCCTTGCACACAGGGCCTGCTGGTCTGTCCTGGGTTGATGGAGGTGTGTATGTGAGTCTCCATTGGCAACTGAAGAGTCTGTTGGCACCGTGGGCAGGCCTATGTAAGCCTGGGCCTCGCCAGATTCCTGGGTTGCCTCAGTACCGTTGGTCTGCAGCTGGGAGGGCTGGCTTGTTTGAGGGGAGGCCTGGAGGAAGAGGCTCGGGGAAGGGTGGTGTGAAGGCTGGGTCAGGGTTGGGACACAGGCTGATGACATGACGGCACTGAAATCCATTTGCTCCAGCGTGGTGCTGGGGCTGAGGCCAGCTCCTTCTCCTACGTAACTACTCTGAGTGGACAGGGGTTGTTCTAGGGGTGTAGCTTCCGTCTTGATGTTGTTGACGAGGGTTGGGCTGTAGACAAAGCCATTAGAGGAACAGTGGAGGCCTCCATCATCACCGTTACAGCCCTCAGTCTTCCCTCCACCTCCTCCATATGTCTGGCCCTGCTTGGGATTGTTGAGGAAGCAATCGGGGTCAAAGGTCATGGTGGTTTCAGGAAGGCTGACTGCTCCACCAGAGTCTAAAGAGCTGGACAGGACCAACTCTCCTCCCTCGCCCAATCCTACTCCACCAGGAAATGATGCAAATCTCTGGTTTTCAGGGGCAACAGCTAACAGAATCCCAGCGGTGGCACTGTCGTGGGTAGCTGCCAGCAGGTGGGTGTGGCCGGCGGAATAAACCGAATCCCCAGTGAGCGTGGTGACCTCAGACATGAACACAGCTGTGCTCTGTGATAAGCCCGCTCCAATTGCAAGAGCAGGACTGTCAGCCATGTCGCTGGTGATTGACAGCGGGGAGCTCTGGGTGGTGTCAGGGACCTCCACCTGGTTGGTGGAAGTAGAAGAAGACACCTCCATGCTGCTCTGTGGGAGTAAGGAGGGTTTGGGTATCCTGCCATTCCTCCTCTCTCCTCCACCTGCTCTGCTCCTCCCCCCTCCAGGATTGGGCTCTGTCTGGCCCTCTGACACGTCGCTGTTCTGGACCTCTGTGCCATCTGCTTCCTCAGCTCTCTGGCCTGCTGCTACATTGGTACCGACTGCAGTTCCCCCTCCTGCTGCTGCTCCTGACTCCTGCTTGGAGGAGATGATGCGCTGCTTGACACTGGAACATTTCTGATGCAGGCTGCTTCCAGCACCTGGCAGAAAACAAAACAAAACATCAACATCAACAAAGAACCAAACATTTGTCATCATTTTCTGTCCTTTCATACTTTCAGGTCAAATTTTCTAGTAACATATTGTAGTATTAACTCATCTAAGAGTGTGTAATGGCACCCTCTAGTGTTCAGAATCTACACTGAAAACTGACTTTATGAGGACTCTGATACAACTGCTGCGAAAACTTTAAGTAAATACCCTTTAAATGTACAATTTGCTTACTTTGCAAGATATTTACTACCCAAAGATATTTCCAAACTTTAAACTAGCTGTATTCATTTACAGGTTCAGTATGTAGCCGTCTCATTTTTTCAGAGAGGATAACAAACACCAAACACCAGTCTAAGTGTCAGAGGTCTAATGCCAATAAAAACCCCTTTGACCACTGAGGGATCAAGTCAGTGATCAAACCAGAAGCACTGGGAGGGGGAAAAAGGCAGAGAGCTGTGTGAACAAATTAGGACATGTGGAGAAGCGAGAAGAAGAAATGAAGCAGTACTTAAGTCAACAAGCCACTTAGTTTTGGGCAGCTGTCCTTATTTGCCCCTCCAATGCAGATCAAAAGATGGGTGCGATTAGATCTGTGTGTGTGTATATGTGCGCTAGTGTGTGTACTGGAGTTATCTACTCCCTGATGCTCATTTATGAATAATACATGATGGATATTTCAGGCATCCCTGTCTTCTTTCCCTCAATCCCTCAATTTAGTGGTTGCAATTTGTATCTGCCTCTAGGTGGCAGCATGGCGTTGACTGTTGGAGCCATCAAAAACTATATATGTATATAAATAACTGCATAAAGCCTGAAAATATGTAGTAGATATCTCTTACTACAATGGATTTTTAAAGAACAAGATTCTTTTTAATGACAGTGCATATCATTTATTCACATGTTAATCAACATAAGGTAATTATTAATATCTTAAAGCATGTTTTGGCACATCCACTCTTCTTTTTCGGATCACTGATTTACAACGAGGAACTAAACGGTGAGCTGCTGCAGTTACATCACATATTTCTTTTCAGTGCAACAGCGAACCCCTCATAGGATCAACAATGAACCGCTGCAACACCTGTTGTCTCTTTTGATAAGTGATGGCACAGCTCCAGACGGGGCTCCATTCTGCTGCCAAAGATAAAAACAAGCCAGTGAACCAAACGATCTTTGCTTTAGATGTTCCATACTAACTGTCTACTGATTCATTTTCATGCTTGTCTGGGTTCTTCAGCATCTTTGCCGGTGTTACTTGAACACGACAAGTGGAATGATACTGACCCGGGGTTAGCCGCACTCCCGAATTTAGTAAAAGCGCGAGGGCTAAAAACCTGAGTGCTTGAGAGTAGGAGGAAGGTCGTGTAAGTGCTGATGCACAGAGAACTCACACATGGGCTTGAGTTGTCCAATGAGCTCCTCCTTGCTCCACTTTGCCCACTCTTTCCTGTCGGTGTTGATGGAGCAGAGGACAGGGCCGCATGGCTTCCCGCTGTCGTCCACCGCCGGTACATTCAGGTAGTGCACCAGCACAATGTCTGGGTTCTAGCAAACAGTAAGGACACACAAACAAAGGCATGCACACATGTGGCATAAGCTCATCATTTCAGCGATTTCACTGTTTTCCCACCTATGCGAGAGAAAAAGAAAAAAATCTTTAAAAAAGATATCAACATCAGGACTGATGGAAGGAGAAGTGCATAAGGAAAGTGAAAGAGAAAGCGGAGGATACGGAGGTCGGACATTGCGTGTCAGATAAGATTCTCTCACCTGCCCATAAAAGATTTATCAGCCTGAGCCCACTCATCACTCTCTCTAACCCTGCAGTGCCTACATGTGTGTTTGTGCATGTATGTGTGTGTTACGTTTATATAGAGAGAGAGAACATAGGAAGAGAACAATTCTCACTATACTGCAGGTCACCAGCAGACCTATGGAATTTCTACCCCATGAATGATTCAACAAGTGCATTCACTTGCATGTGTGTATGTGTATGTGTGTGGAGAGAGAGTGAGAGAGAGAGAGAAGCTCCTCTTGATGAAAGATTCAGTAGACAGACTCAGGTGAGGGGAGGACCTGCTGAGGTGGAACACTTTTCTCTCCGAAAGAGGATAGCACAGTAGGCTGCTACAGCACCTCACTGTGCAATGCAACAGCATTCGTAGACTGATTTATGACCATTTCCACTGATGTGTTTTGATATATGTGCAAGGAGCAGAAAATGGCACATTAAAGATAAAGAAAGTCAAATTTCCCTTCAAAACCGGAGACCACGAGAGTCTAACTAGTGGGGCGTGTTGCAAAAAAATGTATTGGGTAAGGGCATGTTCAATTTACTCTGATGGCAGAAATTTTCTTGTAAATTTAATGTGACAAATTATGCAGGAAATTCTGGAAATGAATGAATAAATAAGTATACATTTCCATATTTTACATTTCCATAGCTTGGTATTCAATCATTATTTTCTTTCAAATGGACAGAGAGACAGAGGACGAGTATATAAATGTATGCAGGCATGTTATGATGAATCATGTAGCCTGCCATCTGAAGATGATGAGGTCCTGGTGACTATATGTCCCAAAAGAGAGAGTGAGACCTGTATGGGTGTGCGTGGGGAGCGTGCACACAAATGCTGCTCTGTGCTGTCTCTCACATGAGCAGCAGAGTAAGTCCAACGTCTCTGTTGAAAAGCAACACGCTTTCATACACAGTAGACATCTGTACGTAAGTCTGTGTGTGCGTGCGAGTTCGTGAGAGCAGGTTGTGTGTGTGTTGTTTGCAGCTTCGGGGTGTTTTCTTGGAGAGGACCACATGGAGACTAGTGGCTGAGTCCTTCATGCTCGCCGTGAGCATCGAGTCTCAGTGTTAGGCATCACACTGTGCTCAAGGAAGTTACAGTCAACTTCTGGAGAAGAAATGTTTTTGCCGCTCTGCAAGGCATGGCATTGTATATGACCCGCTATAGATGCCGAGCCTATTCTAGGTGTAGTCCAGCGGTCTAATTGTGTGTGTAGGAAACTCCTTTTGGCCAAACAACATTAAGTTTTATTAGGAGCCCAGTTTTGTGACAGTATTTCCAGCAGTCCGAGTCTGCCTCATTAATTCAGAAGAGGAGGACTTTTATTGCTGCTTTATGGTTTAGCTTAGTGTTTTGTTTTGAAAATTTAACAGGTGAAGCTCTGTGTAAAACTAATGATATACTAGATAATTTCTAGCAATCCTTTTTAGGTAGAATGTTAAATAAAAACTAACACAGCTGAAATAAATGCCATGGAGTGGCCATAATGGGAGGGGGAATAGCCCCAAAATGACAAATGGTGCTTTAAATGACAAGTAATAACAAGTCATCACAACACTATGAAATCTTTTTTTAAAGGTTTTTTTAAAAAAAAAAATGTGTATAAATGCTGTGCGATAAGGAAAGGTGGGAAAGGGCAGTGGGCTTACCTGCAGCAGCCAATAGCATCTACGATGGAAGGTGGGGATGATGGAGGAGTGGACGTAGCAGCCATACAGACACTAGAGAGAGGAAAGGAGAGGAGAGGCGAGGAGAGGAGAGGAGAGGAAAAGAGATTACATTGGTTAACGAGAGAAGAAGGGGGATGGCGGAAGCAAGACAAAAACAAAAAAGGAGAAGAGAGGGGGAGAAGACACTGAAGGACAGAACAGGAGAGGAGAACTTAGGTTATACCCACTTAGGTTGTATTGATTGCGGTGCTAAAACTAAATTGCAAACATGCTGTATGCGTTTTTTCCTAATGTCTTTTCTAAAATACCATAAATCTGATGCTGACAATTATAGCACAAGAGATTGTGAAATTTACTGCCTCTGCAAGACTAGGCATAACCCACTTGGAATTCACAAAAAGTTACAATGTTGTCGGCTTACAGACGTTGCAAGACAGATCAGCAACAGTAAAGGGGACAAAGAAGACGAGGAGGAGGAGGAGAGCAAAGCATAAAGTGTGAGAAAGTATGATGAAAAGCGGGGTTTGGTATGGACTTCATCCAGGGTGGGATGCTGACATAGTGCATGTACAAAATAGTGCAAACTGGTGCCAGTAAAACAGCTGAGATTTCTCAAACCCGCCGAAACAAACTGCAATATGATTTTGTAATACCTGAAGTTAAAGAATATGAAATTGTTTTGCAACAGAGCAATCACAAAAATATGACTTGGACCAGTAAACATCTTATCTTAGAGAATACGTGAACAAGATATAGAGTCTGACCGTGGATTAAGTCAGACTCCAGTTTGGAGCTTTTGACAGTTTTTGATCATCTGCGCAGTGGAAACTTTTTAGTCAATACTCAAAATGTATCGAGGAATCAATACCCGGCCTTAATGAAGTGAGCTTTTCTTTTTGACAGAAGAAGGATGAAATGATGGCAGAAAAGCCTTCTATCAAGGTCAACGCACGCAGTACAATCAAGAATCACACACCCACACGATCACACCCACATGCAGCACATAAAGTGGTTGTTTTTGCAGACAATATTGCACACAAACGCAAATACTCAGCAATCAGGCAGTATATAATCCACAGTTAAAACTTGCCCTGTTTTCTTTCTCATATACACACACACACACTTGTATTTTCTCGCCATTTTGCCTCTTCTCAGAAGTAGCCAGCCCTCTATCTAAAGTGTGTTTTGCCAAAGGCAGAGTGCATTTCCATATATTTCCATTCGATATGAGGAGGCTCTCCATCCAGGGTTATGTTTTTCCTCTCATGCTTCCTGCCGCTCCCCATCCTCCTGCTCCTCTCCCTCTGCTCATCTCGCTGCTTTCCTTGTTCCCTCATTCCCGTGCTCAACACACTGCTTACTTACTTACTTGCTTGAGGGGTCATGGGAAACAGTGACATAAACAATTACTGACCAAGTACCAGGGAGAGAAGCGGCTGCCTTGTGTATGTGTTTGAGCATGTGCATCCATGAACATTTGCAGGGAAATGCATGTGAAATGGGACGTGAGCGTGGAGCTGTGAGTTGCAAAAGGGAATACTTGATCTCAATTATTCCTTTTACGTCTGTGTCTCCAGCTCTCCTTTAATGCAAAACTACTGAGCCCTCCACAAGGATCCATGTGCCTCCTCCTTCGCTCCCCATTCCAAATCATTCTTTCTGTTTCTGACACATGCATGCTCACTCCTCTCACCTCTTGGTATATTCCTGCTGAATAATCAATTTTTGAGCTAGCTGATGTGACTCAAACACACACACTCACTCGCACACACACAGACGCTGCCTTGAGACTGGATCGATACCCCTCTCTGTTCTGCTGAAGGAGGCATTGACATCATTCCTGGCCTCAGGCCAAACACACTCTTATCCTTCACAGAGAGAGAGAGGGAGAGAGAGGGGAGACAGAGGGAGGGATTGAGACAGGGACAGGAGGAGGAAGGGAGAGAAAGAAAGATTGGCACCACTTGCTCCCAGGTCACAAAGTGGCCTGTAGCTTCGGCATGTGTGTTCGTTTGTGCTACACGTATGCAGCCCCTCCAAGTGAAGGAGAGTGAGTTAGAGACAAGATTGGCAGTGAAACCACACTCAGCGGCAAACAAGATCATCGACTTGTTTTTCCACTGCAGCCTCTCACCTCTACTCCCTGGACTTTCAGCTTCATGTGATCCTCTCGGGTGGTCTTGCCATCTTTCCTTTTCTTCCAGCAGTACCCATCTTTCCTGTACTTCACCTTTTTACGGTTGTAGAGGATCATAGAGCCATTCTGAGGTCTGACGGGATACAGGATAAAGACGTAGTCAGGTATTAGGTTGGCCATTCAGAATAAATATTTGTTAAAATGTCTTTGAAGCTAGCAGCAATGCAGCTCTCTGGGATACTGAACAGAACATGAGTTTTGTGCTGGATTCCTAAAACTTCCCGTAGTACCCAAAAACTTCTGGATTGCTCAACTCAAACAAGAAAAAAACAAGAACAAAAAAACATGTTCTTGGTGTACACAGTGACGTCAGCGTTACTCTCCCAGAGTCAAGTGAGCTGGTCTCATGTGCTCCCTCCCCACTCATACATAGGCTCCTACATGTTAATATTTTAGTAGGGTGATTTATTGGCACGGCAGGAACATTGGCCTCTAAGCTCCCATTCTATATACACCTATCAGGATGCTCACACACAAACACACGGGCGCACACCAGGAGCCATGCATGTACACGTACACGTGAGACAACGATGCTATAGCAATATCAAAGGTGGCAGGACCTACCGCCGTGCGTTCTTTGGGCTCAATGTCAAACCTGCTACTCAGCAATCAATCATTACACTTTCAAATATTAAGGACAGGTGTGTGTGTGTGTGTGTATGTGTGTGTGTGTGTAGGACGCTGAAAAATGCTTTCTCTGCCTTATCTCACCGCAACAGAGAGAGAACAGACGCGTTAACAATCAATAAACTAACATATACTCACGAATGCTCTCTCGCTCTTTCTCTCGCAGTCACATGCACACAAACACACGTTCATACACCTCCTCTTACTGTCCTCGTCTTCATCAACCTCTAGTCTTTATCCCTGTTATCACACCATCTCTTCATTTTCTCTTTTAAGGCTTCTTTGGTTCCCCCATTCTCCCCTCCACTTTTTCTGATCTGCTCATCTCATCTGTTCCCTCTGCTGCTATCTTAACCTGTGCTTCTCCTTTCATCTAATCTCTTTTCCTTTCCTTTCCTTTCCTTTCCTTTCCTTTCCTTTCCTTTCCTTTCCTTCTCATATATGTATATGGATTTAGATGATTGCAATTTACTCAGAACACTGTGAGCAGTGAAATTGAATTTACTTTGAGCTGATTTTCTTTGACACCTTAAATCTGTTCTGTTTTGGGGGGTGAGCCTGCCAGTTTCTTAGTGGAGTGGAGACCCCCACCCTCCCATCAAAGCCGAGTTTAGTCTCTGTCTCGAGCAGCGTGAGTCATCTTAGAGCTGCTGATTCTAATTATGTTATGGAGAAGATGGATGATTTCAGATGTGTGTGCGCGTGTGTGTGTGTGTGGGCGGCACATGCGCACGGGATCATACGTATGTGTGCATGTGTGTGTGTGTGTGTGGCGACAGGGGCGCGTGGATGGTGCCCGTACTGCTCACGAACCCTCTGATTCAAGCAGACATAAATGCTATTGATTGTAACTAGGCTGTGATGTGTGGGATATAAAAAGCTTTTCCACTGTTCCACGGTGTAGCAGAGCAAAAACAGCGATTGCGAGGAAAGTGGGAAAAAAAGAAACAGAACAAAAACGCCACAATAAAGAGACAGAGTGGGTAAATCCGGTAAGGGAGGAGAGAAGGAGGAGTTCATTACACTGAACAAATGAGGTATTTCAGTCAAGGGGAAGAAATGAAGGTCATTGATTGTTATCTTAATATCGACCCCCCACAAGTGTGCAAACACATGCACACTTATGGATGCAAACGCACGAGCGTGCACGTGCACGCACGCACAAAAACGCATGCGCTGCACGTAAATGTCACGGGCACCGTTAGCTGATCTTTCCATCTGATGGGATTAGGTGTAATCTGTTCTAATCGTGCCTCATGTCATGTGTAAATGGGATTATATCTAACTGCTGCTCAATAACACCAATATGACTGCTGCTGCTGCTGCTGCTGGGAGACTGAGGCTATACGGCAGCACAACCAATCAATGAGAAATCCATCCACAACATAAACTGTGCTGCTGGCCTCCGGCTGCTCCCGAGAAGAGTCCTTTAGCTGGCACAATAGGAGCGCAGAGGCATATCCTGGGGCTTTCAGCGGTGTCAGTAATCAGAAATGGGGCCACAGGGGTGACCATTTCACTTCCTTAACTTTACTTTACTTTTCTTTCTTCTTTCCTTTCTTGCTTCCCCGTCTCTGTCATTTTTCATTCTCTTTCAGTCCTCTACTTACATCTGTATTAACTAGAGTAAATGTCAATAAGGTGATTTATCAATAATTCACACTGCCCTTTCCTTCAGTCTTTTATTTTCTCTTCCTCTTTTTCCTACCCACTTTCCTAGCTATAACCTCTCCCCATTCTAGGAAAAGAGCTGCTTATGGCTCATTCAGATCGATGAATATTCAGTTCTGGCATGTGAATCCCTGTTCACACCCCATCTTATATACACAAACCCCCCTCACCCTCACTCATCTGAATTATACATCACTTATCCTAATACATTTACATTCATTAATACTCCATTTCCAGCTGACTAGGTGCTTTACAGTCCAAGCATGTTCTGGAGCATTCTCTACATGTAGAGCAGGCCGGCTAGAAGGACCCTTTGGAGACAGTCGACGTACATCACTAATGTTTTAATCAAACAGAGGCGCTCAGTCATTGAGATTAAACCAACGTGAGCTACTGACTGATTGAGCGATACTGTGTTTTTGTACGTGTATGGAAATCATTGTCTGCTCTCTCTCCCCTCACCTGGTTTTCGGCGACGTCGTCAGCCACTCATCGTGTTTCTCAAAAGTGATGAGATATGCAGCAATTTCCTAGAGAGACAGAGACAAGGCAGAAAGGTTATATTGGTATGTGTGCGTGTGTGTATCAGTGTGTGTGTGTGTGTGTCACAGAGAGATAAAACATAACAGGTATTTCCAGATGACCTGCTGATGCCCACAGAGAGCGTGTCACTATCTTGATTGCCACGGTGAGGTCTGGGCGTCTGATTGGTCACAGTGCAGCCAGTCAGAAGACAGATATAGAGGACAGACCCTCAGGGCCAACAACCAATCACACTCACTGACACACCGATGTTTCCCTCCACTGGGGAGGAAAAGCTATCTTCTAAACACACACACATGCTACATAAACACACACACATGCACAGGGGTTGGGTGGGGGTGGGGGTGTGTGTGCAGACCTATACACTAGCTGAGAGAGTGCGCTGATAGGAAAAGTTTTCTTGTACTTGGCAGTTTCACAGTTTCCCGGCAGATAAAGCTCGCTCCTAACTCGATTCTTAATTCCTCTGGCTCTCTTTTCATCTCCTCAGCTCTCCTCTCCACATAACTTCTATTCTTCTTCCACACTCAAATGAATCCAATAAGGAAAAAGAAAGTTCAAATCGTACAGGTGCATTCTACCAAGAGTAAGGAAAAACAAAACTCCCATACACACACACACACATACACAGAGACACAGAGATGCAGCCAAAAGAAACTCTTGTTTATACCTCCTGCTTTTTAGTCGCTCACGCAGCATCGCCTTTTCCTTTCTCTTGGTGAACCCTCTAACCCCTGACTTCCTCCTTGAAACATCGTTCTTTCTCTATCTTTCCCCGACTCCCATCTCACCCACTTGTTGTGAAAGACTGTGAAATGTAAATTGTCCTCTTAAGGCAATCAGTGTTTGAAATGTGGCACAAAGCAATAGTGAAGAAGACATCAACACTCCAGCACTCCTTCATCTGCCCCCTCAGATCAACAGTCTCCTCTCCAGACCTCCTCTGCCTCTTTCTTCGTGTGTGTGTGTGTGTGTTTAGGTATTTGTCCCAGTTTGGCAAGAGAGTACTTCAGCTCCACACCGATCAGACGAGATGGGGGGAGGGGTGGGGGGGTGGGTGGGGATGGGGTTGGGGGGGAACAGCTGAAGGGTGCTTGCACTTAACTGGATTGTTTTTATTTTTTTATGTACCCTCCATTCGTTCCTCTCATTCCAACCCCTTACTGCCTCATCCTACATTTATGTGTGTTTATGTGTGTGTGTGTATGTGTAGGCTGGGCTGTTATCACACCCTTAATAATTATCACTCTCAAGCTGGCCACTATTAATGTCTGTCTGTCTGTCTCAGGCACATAAAACTGCTCCGAGTCATGGTTGGGTTGGATGCACACAGGCACATTTTCAGCCAAAGCTCGGCACAAACAACAGACACACACACACACGCATGCGCACACGCGCGCGCGCGCACACACACACACACACACACACACACACACATACACACACAAACGCAAAAGGAGTGCCTCATTCATTTATGCATCTATTCATTAGCTGTGACAGGCAGCCACCTCTCCTCCTCCCAAACCACTCCGCAGCAAGTCAATATCCTATACGGCCTCCACAGCTCCGGCCAGGCACTTGTGCCCCCCTAGTGACTGTCAGCCAGTGGGAGGCGGGAGGAGAGAGGAGAAGAAGAGAGGAGACGAGGGGCTGGGAGAGGCAGAAGGATGGGAGGATTAAGAAGGAGGGAGAGAGACTTGCAATTAAAGGCCTGCCCCATAAGAGCCATTAAAAAAGCTAGAAACAGAAGAGTCAGCTGAAACGGCCGCCTGACACACTCTAAAACACACCCGCACACACATACACTTTCACACTGCACACACACACACACACACACACACTGCTGCTCACTCCCTCAACAGCACTCACGCTCACCCGTGTGAGGAGTGACAGAAGTGAGACGGTGAAGGTCGAACCTCAGGAAGTCACTGTTATTGTCCCAGTAGAAAGCAGTGATGGAGTGCTTTGAGCATGCCTGGTGATGGTGACACACTGACCCTTTAGGAATACTGTGTGTGCATGTGTGTGTGTGTGTCTGTGTGTGTGTACATGCACGCGCACGCGTGCGTGCATAATAGCTATGCCAGACACACGGACAGGGACAAGTATCTTCCTCAAGGGATCTACTCTAGAAACCCAGACATTCTGCATGTCTGTGTGAGTCTACGTAATAATACATCACGACAGGCCTGCCTGAATGCACACACACGCGCACTATTCCCAACACACACCTATTCCTGTCTGTCTGCGTGTGAGAGAAACTGAGAAAGAGACAGAGTTACTTAAGAAGTATCTAACAAAGCAGAGAGCATAAGTGGGAAGTTAGATTGGAGCGAGTGATGCAGTTAGGGAAATCAGCCTCCCACTCATGCATCACTGAGACCATCTCCCTCCAAGAAACTGGCATGTACAGAACAGCAGACAGACAGCCATACACACACACCCATTCAAACACACACCCATTCAAACACACTCACAGACCTCAGGGAGATTTCCACAGGAGGGAGGGGGAAGTTGGGGGGGTCGTCTACACAGCAACAGACTTATCCAGGAGCTTTCCCCAGGGAGATTCCGTTATAGGGTTTAGCTACAGGCTAGCATGTGTGTGTGTGCGTGTGCGTGTGTGTGTGTGTGAGAGAGCATGTGTGTGCGCATGTCTGAAGTCTAATGATGAGCATCACCCCGACAGAGATCGGGGGAAAACAGAGCTGTCTATAAACTGGAACTGTCACATCCATTTGAAGTGCCTCAAATGAAGGCTGCTGCTGGTTCTCACCAAAGCAATCATCTGGCATTGAGCAGTTTATTTTGGCAGTACAGGAGGTAACAAACTGAAGGGTCCTTTTCAACTACAGAATTTTGTCTCTGCCTTGCTCCTTGAGCATGATAAGTCTTGTATACATACCATATGAAGGGGGTGAAACAAACTGCACTAGTATTATAAGTGCCTGATGTTCACAGGCATTCTATTCATAGAGTTCATTTTGCTTTCTTTTAGCAAGCATAAAGCATTTCTGTTATTTATGTTATACATCATTTATTGGTCCGTTTCATATATTTTTACTTCAAAGTTTCACCGTATAAAACATAAATTACAGTGGCTGTCTCGCGCTAAATCCACACGTAACACTATTTGATTTGTGATCTGAAATGTGACACGGCTCATCTCTCAGCATCCCTTTGTGTAACGCTCGTTGCTGACCTCTAAAAATCACCAATGTCATGGAGCAACGGTGGCTTTTTTGTGCAGACTCGAGCTGCAGCAAAGATTATGCTGCAAAGAGAAAGCCGAATGCAGACTAAGTTAGGCTTTGCCTTAAGCTGACATTAATGATGTGAAGTCTATTGTAAACCAGACCAATAATGTCTTGTTTGCACTGTGTTCTCTAACCTGGCTAATTAAAATGTGTGGCTCGAACAGAGAGACAGACAATGACTTATGACGAGGATAATTTTGTTCTGTTCTAGCCACACAATAAAATTTCATCAAGTCTATTGTAAACCGGAGCAATAATGTGTAGTTTGTATTATATTCCCAAACTGCCTCTCTCCCCACAGTGTGTTACTTTCAACAGCCTTTATATTACCTCCACTGGCTAATACAACTGCTTAATGCTGTTTCCATAACAACTGTTGCAAAGCCCCTGATCAGAATTCCTCTCAAGCTTGCCTTGTGTTTATCATATAAACACCTCATCACACACTGAGTAACAAACACATGCACGGCCATGGACATAAAAGACTTGTACACACATGCATACAAATGGGCCGTTAATACACAAAGTCTCTTGTATACAAAAATAAATATATAAAAACAAAACTAGTCCTGGCTTTGTCTGCCTATCCTCCTGTTCTCTCAGTGACACACTGCGAGACAAACACACAGCTGCACACATACACACACAGACACACAAGTTTATGCTGCTATCCTGTAAGTCTAACCAAAACCCTAAACTTAACCTCGATCCCATTAAAAGCTGGCCTGTTCCCAAAAAAGAACAGTGGTGCCAACAAGGTTGGTGTGTACAATTGTAAAGGTCATAAAGATGAAACAAAACTGGGTGCACACACACACACACACACACACACACACACATGCACAAACGTTATCCTCAAAGTCTAACCCAAACTCTAAAGGTAACCAGGATCCCATAAAACGCTGTTCCCAAAAAGACCAGTAGTTTCAGGTTGGTGTGCATGCTGATAAAGGTCCTAAAGATGGAACAAAACTACGTGCACACACACACACACACACACACACACACACACGCAGTCTGGTTTGCTATCCTCGTGGGGACATCCCATTGACATAATGCTTTCCCTAGCCCCTTACCCTAACCCTAACCATTAAAAATGAATGCCTAACCCTAACCCTTACCCTAAACCTAACCATAACCTAATTGTAACCCTGACAGTAAAACCGCATTTTGAGTGTGAAAATTGCTTTCAACCCCGAGGGGACCTGGATTTTGGTCCCCACGGTGCAGAAAGTCCCCACCAGGATAGTAAAAGTCAGATTTTGGTCCCCACCAGGATAGTACGAACCCGTACACATACACACACACACACACACACACACACACACACACACACACACACACATATATACATATTTAATGTTGGGCTATCATTGAGGGATAAGGTCTGACCTTCAGTGGGGGCCTGCCTCTGTCACCTGGTTGGGAAAGAGACATGTGCATCGCATTCATCTCTGTCTCACCCCAGCTCTCGCAGCATTCACGCGCAGGCGCATACGCTCACACTCAGACATGCGTGCACCCAAAAATATCCCCCATGTCAAAAATATACATGGAAGGATGCACAAGCATGAACAAGTGTATACACACACACAACGCGGAGGCTTAGTCTCTGAAGAGTCTGGGAGTATGTAGTGCCTGCTGCGCATGTGAGTGATGGCTTTGTAATGAAAAAGTCTCTCTCCCCTCTCCTTCACTCCATCTCCTTTTTGGTTTGACCTCTTTACTTTCCTCGCACCTCTCCCATTCCCACAGCTCACCTTCTTCTGCCTTTCCCCCCCCTGATTTTCTCATCTCCCTCTCATCACCCTCCCTTCCAAATTTACAGAGGTCCAAACGGTGAAAGTGGCGACACACACACACACACACACACACACACACACACACACTGACGGTATTGAAAGTAGCACAAACTCTTTTAGCGGAGACCTGAGAGTGAAGAAGAGACAGCCTCAATCCACTGGGGGAACATCAATCATATTTTTCTAAGACTTCCCCTCTCTTGCGCACCTTACCTGTCCTCTTCCTCTTGCCTTGTATTTGCATTTGAGGAGACGGCCCCCACTCTCTCAGCGCACATCAAAGACGGCAACAGGTGTGTGGTGTCAAACACAATGCCAGGAACCCCGCCGCGTTAGGGCGTCTTGGATAAAGCTTGTCAGAGTCCTCAAAAACTCCCGCAAAGTTAACCAGGAAAGGGTGCTCAGACACATACACACTTGCACACACAGACGGATATTTGAAATTTCGAATGATGAAAGCGCATTTAGCAGTGGGGTTTTTTTTTGTTTTTTTTTAAAGAAGCGACTTGGTGGCAGCAGTGGGTCGGTGGGGGGTGGGGGTGTCTCACTGAAGGAGTCCCCAGTGGTTGTGTTAACCCCTGATGCCTCTTCTCGTTGTGAGTCACTCTTCCCTCAGAGGGTGATCTCTGCTCTGCTATTGTTGATGTTATTGTTATTGAGGAGGTTTAGTATGATAAGGAAGGAGAGAAAGAGAGACAGAGAGAGAAACTGAGAGACGGGGAGCGAGAGAGAGAGTGAAAGAAAGTGTGTGCCACCTCTCATTGGCATAAATACTTGTTTACAACAAGACATAAATTGGCACCCTGTCAGTCAGCCTCTCTATTTCTCTTTCGTCTTACTCCCTTACTCTATTTCCTTCCCTGTCTCTCCCCCCCCCCCCTCTCCTCTTCTCTCCCTCTGTGCTGCTAAGCGTATTATAACACTCCCTGGTTCAGCCCTCTCTCATTACCATATTCTAATTACATTCGTTAAGGGGAGCATTTGGGAGTTTAATGAATAAATTTGAAAGATGGGTCTCTGTGGCGATCTTTAGGTTTGTCTCCTTCTCAACCAACTAAAGATGGGAGCATACGTGCGTGCATGTGTGTCTGCATGCACGTGTGTTTGCGCACCTGTTCAGTACGTGTGTGTGCGCGCACGCACGCTCGGTAAATATGACTGTAGCTCCATTTCAGAAAAAACAAACAAATCTAGTTAGCTCCTGGAGCTCACGTGGAGATCAAAATCTAAATCTAAATCAATTCAGAATTCTGTTTGTTTCTAACAAATAAAGATTTCATGTCATTTGGTTGTTGTTTTGGAGAAGAAGAAAAAAAGAAAACTTGGGAGCCACCCATGTTGAAGTCATGCATATTTAACTCTCCTCAATGCTCAAAAACAAGCTGCCAAAGACAAGCATCAATTTACAGATGTACAAATTGCTTGCAATCTTGAGTTTATCTTTTCTACTGACAATAGAGCTGGAGGCTTCAATCTGGGAGACGGGCAGGTGGAGTCATAACAATCATAAGCAAAAGTAAACATGAAAGGTTATCAACCCAGCTCCGCTCACTGGCTTCTATTGTTGTGCAGTTTGATCTGTCTCTGCCTAGGACGAAGCCCTGGGCTGTGGACCTGCGCTCACTCTTTCAGGGTATTGCAAAATGTAATGTACCTTTCACATGGTTTAATAAAACAGTCCCCAATGTGTTCCCAGTTCTGATGATTGCCAGCTCGCGCTTCAAAGAGTGAGGGAGAGGGAGAGCAAAACTCACTTCTTGCTAAAAAATCAAACTTTTTTTCAAATGTAACCAAATTATGTGCTTTCACTTGGACAACTGCTTTGATTACTCACAATTAAGCAATACCACAAGCAATAGAATCAAGATGGAGAATTTAATTTAACCAACGTCCCCACAGAATTCATTTTTTACTGCAACTTCAATTTAATAAAATGAACATTTTCTTCTTTGGCTAAATAAATTATTATTGCTTATTTTTTTAAAAAAATCTCAGACAGTGAATCAGTTTCCTGTTGAACTGAGCAAAGGTATAAACACAAATCTGGAGTCAGCAGAATTTGGGCAGCGTCTTGTGGTAAAAAGTATGGATTTGTATCATTGTGAATTCAGCTTGATGTGGACCGATCCATCCTGAATTTTTTCCAGCACTTCAATTTGTATTAAACTATAGCACCAGGGACAGAGTATACATATCTCAAACAAATTATGTGAACTGCAGGATGCTGTAGAAGTTAATAGTTTGCAGTACAGTGTAACACTAGATCCAAAGGGGCTCCTCTTCACACTATATTTACAGTAAAGATACATAATGCAAGGTGGAGCTCAGAGTCATCACCTTCTCTTCAAGTACTGTGATTCATGCAGTGGGCGCCAAAGAAGGTGTGCTATCTTTAACTCTTACTGCTACAACATAATGCAAGCTATGTGCACATATATATATGTATATATATATGTGTGTATATACATATACATATATATATCAGGAAGAGAAATTTCAGCAAGTTTTTATGGTTTATATCTGACAGCAAACATATTTGTTTGTCTATGGAGACACTGAGTTTACTTAAGTTTGGTTGGCTTTGTTGCAAATACTTCTGCCAAAGCTATATAATATTTGCTAATTTAATGCACTTTTAGAGATTCAAAGGCACACAGACATCAGTCATTGCCTTCCAGGCTGTCCTGGTAACTTTCCACCTCATATGAACTGTAATGGGGTGTGACTTTCTAGTTCAACATGCAATAACACCTAAGAGCAGGCAGAAATTGTAGCTTAGAGTCTCACAGAAAAAAAATGGCTGAAGTTGTGTGTTGAACATAGTTAAAACTTGCTAAACCTATAGCCATACTGCCAGAACATATATACTTCCAACAATAGGTAATTGTGCACCTAGGCTAAGTAATACCTGTTTTGTGGGTGGGAAATCTTGCTGCCACCATGTTTGCAGCAGTCATGAGCGATTACTTCCACTCTGTAATCATCTCATTTTTGTAAGAGAGTGATTTTGCCTCAAGTGTTAGGGTTGATTTCAAATAAGAAAACAATATTGTTATTGTGAGTGTCTGAGTCAAACACACAATCCAGAAAACAAGACTTTTAATCTCTGTGACTTGGTCAAGATGCAGCTGAGACAAGTGAGATGCTCTGCCTTGAGGTGTTTATAATGCCCCCTTCAACCGCTTTATACTGCATATTGAATCAATTAATACACAGTATATGCTCTGCCAGTATGCAAATGCAGCATTGCTATCCCATATATAGTTGCCTCCTTGGAGTACAAGATGATGGATGATATATTACAGCTGAGCTAGTCTTAGAGTAATGACACAGCTGCACTACAATACACAACTTAGTGCACAGCTAATAGTGTATATGCAGAGCGACAGAACGCACTCGCACACACATACACACAAATGCCACCTTGTTTAATCCCCCGGGAATCAGTGAAATTTGATTACCATGACTTTTACAAACACACTCCATATGAGAGTAGACATTCCATACATCAGCGAGGGGGGCGAGGCAGGAGGGGGAGGAAGAAGAGGACCGAATTGGGGAGATGGAGGAATATGTAGTGCTAGATCGAAGTGCAGTTGGAGAGGAAAAGACTGGACTCCTGCTGTGAGCCCCTGAATGGAACAGCTCAGATATCATAACTCACACTGAAAGTGCAAAACACACACACACACACACACACACACAGACACTGAAAAAATCTCTATATATTACGGTAGATGTTGGGAACAGCATATTTACCAGTAAATGTATATGTTTCCCTGGGTAACTCTTGTAAATGTTTACATTTCCAGAATAATGTTAGTGGAAAATGCTAGACACAACACCATGGGATTCACACCTCTCTCACTATGTTTTGTTGTGGATATGATGTTGTGGGCGGCCAATTAACCCCTTTTGCCAACCTCCTCTGAAAAACCGAGAAATAAATTGAGCATACAAACATAAATACAAACAAAGCTGAAATTAATGCTTTGTAGGTTTTAAAACATGCAATCATAATTGACCTACAGTCATGTGAAAAAAAAGTTTTCAGAAGTCTCTCTGTAGTCCTGTGAAAAATTATGTAGTCTTGCTGCTTCCATAGAGATATGGAAGGTGCTCGTAATCAAGTTCCCTCGATTAATTGATCATCAACAAGTGTGAGCAGATTTTGGCAGTTTGCTGGTCCAGAGCATTCAGGTTTGGGTTAACACAGCGCAACAATCTTTCTAGCAGCGGATGTCCCTGCAAATCCACTTCATGGTCAGATCAGCGAATGCTCAAAAAGACTGAAAAAAAACCCCAAGATCTATAGCTCAGACTTTACAGGCCTCAGTTAGCTCGTTAAAGGTTGAAGTTCATGACAGTGCAATTAGAAAAAGACCAAGTATGGCTTGTTTTCTAGGGCTGGCAGGAGAAAGCTCATGGTAGCAGGACTTTTTGTAACGTTGTAACGTTGGATCTGTAAAAACCATAAGACTTCTGGAACAATGTGCTCTGGAAAGACGAGACCAAAAGTGGAGATGTCTGGCCATAATGCACCAAACAGAGCATATTAGCACAAACACCTCGTCCAGGTTTTCAAAGGACTCCATAGATTCCTCATATTAGGGCCATTGCATGATATTGAAGCATAACATTATTCGGTTTTAAAAGCAGATGTTGTGCATCAAGCCTCTTTTTTCCACATTTGTTAGAGCCATCCAGTGCACTTTCACTAATGTATAAAATCATAGAAATTTTTGTGTTACAATTTAAGTTTTTAATTGTGATTTTAAAGAGCTTTCTGAAACAACTCTGCACCAGGAGAAACATTGTTCACAGTGAGAGTGTAGTACACACCGCAGGAGTGCTCAACTGTTTGTCTTCTTAACTCATTAACAAGTGAAAAACACATTACCATCCATAAAAACATCTACCAATGAATGTTAAACAATTCACTGCTATACACATTTACCACCGTAACATGCATCTGCTTTATAAAATCATAAAGTAATGAGCAAACAGATGATAAGTGGAAATAAATTAGAGTGTTCTGAATCTACTGCAGCAATTTGACATTTCTTTATTATTACCTTGTATTTTTGGTCTGGAGCGAATGCAGTTAATCTAACCCTGGAAATGCAATTTAACAACGACATGATCTTACCAGTTTTAATTAAAAATAAACCTATGGACTCCAAGTGGCCATTAGATGATGAAAGCTTATGAGGCCAACACACTTAGATCCAGTGCGATATCACATTAACAAAACTGACAATTTAACCCCACAGCAACTTTACGCAGCAAAAACAAATGTGGTCGGATAATTTTGCATCCCCTTTGCAAATACGTATGAACTTTGATTGCGTTAGTAAAAAATATTTGAGCTGGGATGTTTTTATTGACAATTCTATTCATCTTGGATTAGCTACAACAGAGGCAGTTAATAGTGCTATGTACAAAATTAACTGAGGCAACTTTGCATGGAATAGACAACAAACTGGAAAGTAAATTGTGGTCTCTTCACTCCAGAAAAATAAATATTAGGTGATGTATAAAAAAAAGACAGGCACAACCATAATCTGTGTCTTTCCAAGAATGCAGCGAGAAAAAAATCTGTAGAGACCAAATTAGCATCATGCCAGAAACTGCAAATTTGGAGACAGACAGACGCAGAAATAAAAACCATAAACACTCCAATCAGGTCTAGGGGAATAAAATTAAAGACTAGGTTACCATTCACAGGTTACAAATATATGTACTCATAGGCCACTTGGTTAGGTACACCTGTTCAACAGCTCGCTAACACAAATATTTCACCAGCTGTCTGTGTATTTAGGCACGTAGACATAGTCAAGACAATCACATGAAGTTCAAACTGAGCATCAGAGAGGAAAAGAAGAGTGACTTAATTTAGAATGGTCTGAGTATTTGAGAAACTGCTGTTCTATTGGGATTTTCCCATGCAACTATCTCTATTTATATAGAGGCATTTAGACGCACCACCTTGTCACAGAATGCTCTGTCATATCAGGGTGTGAGCTTCTGGAATAGTCTTCCACTGTCAGTGAGGGAAAGTACAAATCTCCCTATCTTTAAGAGTCACTTAAAAGGGTGGCTGAGGGATACACAAACATGTGATCATGTTTAATTAATCATGCTTTATATTGGACATGAAAAAGAGTTAGTGTATTACAAAAAGGGAAACAACTATTAGTGTAATGGGTCAGTGCAATATCAAGACAGTAATACTGGGGTTTGTGCAATATAATTGATTTGTTTTCGTTATTGTTATCTATATTGTCCTCTGTTGTCCACTCTTCTTGTAATTGTTTGTTCTAGTATAATGTGATCACGGTTTATGTCCTTGTCACATGATCTGTAAATAGTGTCTCTGTATGTTTTTACTAACTTGTGTGTAACACCAACCTGCCAGAGGGTCTGCAGATAGAAATTAGCCCAAGGCTATAATCTGGCATATTTACATTTGTTAAAATGTTCATTAATATGTATTGCACCTCTTTCTAAATAAAATAAATAAATAAATACTTAACTAAATAAATATTGCTTACAGAGAATGGCCCAAAAAAGAGGAAATATCCAGCAAGCTGCAGTTCTCTGGGCAAAAATGTCTTGCTGATGACAGAGGTCAAAGGAGAATCGGCAGAAAGCTTTGAACTGATAGGAAGGCAAAAGTAACTCAAATAGACACTGTTTACAATCAAGATATGCAGAAGAGTATCTCTGAAGGCACAACACATTGAACCTTGAAGCAGATGGCCTACAGCAGCAGAAGACCACACCTGGTACCACCCTGCACTGTATCAACAGTTCAGGCTGCTGGTGGTGGTGTAATGGTATAAGATATTTTCTCAGCACACTTTGGGTCCTTTAGTACCGAGCAATGCGACAGCCTGCCTGAGTACTGCTGCTGACTATGTGCATCCCTTTATGAACACCTTTATGTATCCATCTTTTGATGGCTGCTTCGAGCAGAAAAACACGCCATGTCGAAAAGCTCAGATCATCTGAAAATGGTTTCTTGTACATGACAATGAGTTTACCACACTCAAATGTCCTCCACAGTCACCAGATCTCAATCAAATTCACGTCATAGATGTACAGCTGACAAATCTGATGTAGGATACAATTCCACAGACATATTTTGTTTTCACACTGGTTATACAGCTCTTGTTGATTACTGCTGAGTAGACCACTCCATAATCCTTATACAGTGATAAAGCAGTGTGAAATGTCAATATAAGAATCTCTCTGATGACTCATGTTAAGCTCATGCAGACCCAGATGTCCATCGATATGCTCAGTGTATATTTGTCATATGAATTTACAAACAATATTGCTAAATACTTTGGAACTGGAGACTGCAACCTAGTTGGGCATGAGTAAAAGTAAGCTGTGTTTCAGATCAGCAGACCATATAGATATGAATCTACACCCACACATTGAATAAACAAGTGCACAAGATTTACACATATCTTTATATGATTTATTTATTTGTTTTATTATTTATGCATTGTTGGACTTTGCAGCACTATTTACATCAAAGCTAAGAGTATGTTAGACTGAAATCTACCTTTGTAAACATGAGCAGAGAGTATGAAATATACATTGACTTCAGAAATCCTGAACCAGGCATATTCTCTACAAGTCCCTAAGCTTCAGCTACTAAGTCAAAAAGAGAAGATGCTTAAGAAAACCCTCTTTACAAAAGAAAGCCTTCCAACACTTGTTGTTCCTAATTTGTACTCTAATGTCATGTGTACATCACAGTTATTTGGCAATATACAAAAGGCAAATTGTTAACATATGCAGTATTTGACTTCTAAAGGCCCAGCAAAGCACATAGTTATGAAAGTTAAATAAAGTTATCCAGACAAAACTCTACAGATGCAGTTCTCAAAATAGGAGCAGAAGGACCAGCTGTCTGTGCACACACATGAACACACATACACATTTATATGCTTTATCTGTCTCCAATGAATTCAATCTAATTTACACAAGAATCAGATATTACAGAGGTTTTATGTGGGGACATTTAAAGATACAAAAAATATTGTCTCCACTGCACAGCCCAGCTTCTTATTACAGCAGACACTCTGGGTCATTCAGTACTTGGTCGGGTTTAGAATCTAACAGGAAGTTAAAACTCAAAGGCACACACACACACACACACACACACACACACACACACACACACACACACACACACACACACACACACACACACACACACACACACATGCACTCAGGCACATACACAACACCCCCACACTCACAGTCGCACATTCCCACTGTTTAATATATTTCTGTGTCTCCAGTTAACAATATTTTGTGTCAAATTATAGTGGGCAAGATAAATAGTGGGTCTGTGCAACATGGAGAAAATAGAACAGGAGGAAAATGTGGGGCTTCCAGATGGGTAGGAGGAGAGGAGAGGAGAGAAGAAGAGAGGAAAAGAGAAGAGAGCAGAGGAGACCTTTGACTTTTAACAAAGCCTTTAATGAATCAATTCCTTATTTACAGTCATACAAAGAAAAACACAATATAACTGCACATTTTCACAATCTCACCCCACCCTACAGTAAACCATTACCCAAGAAACTGAGACCACGCAATTCATTATTCACTGTGTACAGAACATTTCCTTCACCCCCCCAAAAAGAGATGAAATGATCCAAGTCTGCAACCATTTCATAGTAGGTGAACTCTATTCTGATACGAGCAGACACCAGACTTTTGAAGTTTAACATCTGTAGACCCTGTTCCTTTCATTTTATTCCTCCTGGTTAACACAATCCCAGTTTTTGCCTGACCTATAAGAAAACTGACTAGATATGTCTCCACTATGCTGCACTATCTGTCTGGGTTTACAAATGAGAATGTTGTCATCCCACACCTGTCCATACCCAGCCACAGGAACTAGCCTAGGACAGGTTACCCACAGATTTTGCAGGGTCTCCTGTTATGTGGTCTATATGTGCCACATGTCTGTTTGTGGCCCCAGCCCCCATGTGCCACTCTCCACTGGAGAACCGCACTGCGTTTCTTTATAGGTTTGTCCAGCTGCCTATAGGAGAAGAAAACTAGAACAAGAAGTAATGAAGCTCCATTGAGAGCTTTCATACTCGCAGCATACAGGAAATACATATATCTTTGAGGCTTTAGGAAGATCAGTGAGCTGCGGTGTTTCAAAAGATACAAGAGCCACATCTTCTTCATGTTCCTCTACTACAGTGTTGATGGACAGCGGTGGCAAAGGAGTTCAAACCAATGGCTGCGTTTCTGCGGAGCCTACAAATAATGCTCACGGAGACCAGGAAGGGCAAAGCACAAAACCAGTTTAAGAGCTGATGGCAACAGTTTTACACTGATCTCCTGATCTCAACCCTTCCAACTCTGTCAGGCCAGCTGTTGTAAGGATTCTTTGTATGCCAGCAGAGTTAAGCATCCGGAAACTGAGTAAGTGGGCTACAGAACAGAGGCTCTTCCCTCATGTTCCCATATACTTTTGAGCACTCTTAAGCCAGTGGTCTTTAGCATGTCTTTAGCACAGAGGTAGAATGATGAAGTTCCTAATATGTCCATACTGGTAAGTTAAGTTAATCAGTCTCTTCTGAATGTCCTGCACCAGTGCATTTGAAGGCTCAAGAAGATTATTCACAACCAGTCACAGCCGTCCTATAAGGGGCTATAAGACAGCTGTGACTGGGCCCACATTCATTTAAACAATCGGGCACTAATTTTCTCCACTACACCCTCCCAGTTTTTCCTCTGCAAATCATCATTGCCAAGAAAAACCCCAAGGCATTTCATCCCCTGTCTGCTCCACTGCACCCCAGCTGGAAGTAATGGCTGCTTGTTTGCTTCTCCTAACAGTAAACCTTCACACTTTTGCCAGTTAACTCTCACAGAGGATACACACTTACACAGTGGTAACTTTTGTTCCAATATGTGAGTATCATTTTTGACTAGCAGACAAACTAACTGATATACTGGCATCTGCATCAAAGTTTAACCCCGTGAGATCCTGTCTTAATTGGTTCAAGAGGGGCCCAATGGTGAGAGCATACAACATAGCAGACATTAGCCTAATGCCTCTCTGTACAGGGACTGGTCTGCTGAGTCCCCCTCGTATCTTCAGCAAAACAGACGCATTTGAATAGGGCAACTTAATTCATGAAATACATTTTATTCCAAACCGAAAAGCTTCAAGCATCCTAAACAAATAAAAATGATCCACTATGTCAAAAGGTTTTTCTTGATTTATAGAAAAAAGGCGTACATCCAGACCCTGACATTTTGATAGGTCATTTCATGACTCAAAAACAGATTGTCTATTTTTGTGCATTCAAGAATGTAATATGACTGACTGTTATTGATAACAGAAACCAAAGTATCAAACAGTCCTTCAGTCTATTTGAGAGACATTTTGTAATTATTTTATAATCTGTGCAAAGGAGAAACACTGGACTAAAGTTTCTAAGCAAACCTAGATCTCTCTCTTTTTTTGTAAATGTTGGCAAAACTGCTCTGGAGCAGCTGAGTAGCATTGTTGCAGAGTCTAATAAGTCTCTAAAATGTTTATACAAATCTTTTCCTAACACAAACCAAAACAGTTTATAGGACTCTGCAGGGAGTCCATCGATTTCTGATGCTCAGCCACATGTAAGCTGCTGGACGGCAGTAGACAACTCGCCAAAAGAAAGGGGTGTCTCAGTCGAAGTTTTCTGTGTGTATCTAGTGTTGGCAGTCCTTCCATTACCATATCCATGCATCTAGGATCACAACTAGAGCAGGGCGATATGACCAAAAATATTTATCACGATATACATTTGAAAATTTGCGATAACGATATAACTGACGATATAATTGACACTAGACAAAATACTTTACAACTCCACAACTTTATTAGTGCAAAAAAAAAAAAACCCATCAATGTATTTACACTTAAACAACATGTGCATTTTTTATGTGCGTTAAAGTTATATAAAAATTTAACAGTGCAAATGCAAATTCCTTGCTGACAGTTTAACCAAAAGGCATTTCCAGTGGAAATTGGCCGACATATCCTCAGCATAACCATGTATAATATCCACAAAACTTAAAAAGCGGTTATACACACACAATACGGTAATATTATGTCGAAGCACAGTACGTATCACTCCGCGAGGCTCCTGCCTACGATAGCCGTAATGCTCCGACAATCCATCAAGGGGTGCGGGTTCGTAGCTTAGCAAAGTCGTACTGAAACATTTGACAGATTTTCAAGCGCAAATTTTGTAATCCCTTTATTTCAACAAAGTAACTGTATTCTGAATACCACCTTTTTAAACGGTAACTGTAACGGAATACAGTTACTCATATTTTGTATTCTAAATACGTAACGGTGGTACATGTATTCTGTTACTCCCCAACACTGCGTGTACCACATAAAATCGTTTCGAGGTCAGTAAACACAACCAGAATTCATACATAAGGCACCCGGGATTATAAGGGGCACTGTCGATTTTCAGAAAAATCAAAGGATTGATTTTAAGTGTGCCGTATTTTCTAAAAAACACGGTAATAACGACGGCCCGCTAGCATGCTCTACCAAAAATAGTGCTTTGTTGTGTATCTGACAGACGAAAGCTAAACCAGTTCCACACCACTGAAGTTGCAGCATTTTTACAAACCAATTCTGGTTCATCCGTTTCATTCAACGATCCGCTTTCGCCCTTCTCATTCTCCGTCGCCATCATGCTTTTTCGTGTGCGTATGAAAACAAAAAGGCACTGCGCATGCACGTTTTACCCATATTCTATCGCAATATTTCATTTTCTTATCATTGCCCAACATTATACTGGTATATATGATATGGCCCAGCCCTAATCACAACTGTCATCAAAAAGTGTAATGTTGAAGTGTGAGGTCAGCATCCTCAGCTTCACTAGATTAGCTGCTGTGGTCCTATCAGGAAGCTTCAGGTGTCATCAAATTATGATACCTAACTTCTGTTTTCTAATTTAAAAAAGCATGTTGTTGGCACATCTATGTCATTAATGGAAGATATTCCATTTCTGACTGAAGTCCCCTTTGCCTTTTTTTTGCTCTTGCTTTACTCCCAAGTTTTGCTGTAGCTCTGCTTCCCAATTAACGAATGTATCCTCAGATAATCAAATTTGGCTTTCTAATACCTGTAAATGGGCGGTTCTGCTGACAAAAGGTTCCAGTTTGAGTTTTCCTCAGCTCACACCATTGAGTTAGTGATTGGAAGTGATTTTTTTTCTTAAACCCAAATGACTTGAAAATGACTGACAGATGATCTTTTTACAAATTAACTGAATATTTAAATGCCAATAATGAAAATGATGAATAATGAAACTACCCTTATTCTTCTTCAGGGAAATAGTCCAAAACCACCACCACAAAACCAATTCCACACACTCACTGGCCACCTTACACTCCATCACTCCCAGCACACAATGTAAAGAGGAAAGGAGGGACAGTTCTAACTCCACCCTGTAAAACCCAGTTAATCTTGTCTTCTTGTGAACTTGTGCGGGTTAAAATACCAGCATGGCTAAAACTTGCAGAATTTACCATGCACGTCCCTGTTTGCAAAAGCTTGCTGAATAATTACATTTATCAACAGGGATATTAATCTTTGAGTAGAATGGATGCAGTTACTTCTTTGTGTTTCTTTACATTTTGGTTAATTTTTCCGGTCGGGTCAGCAGGACAGTATGGAAGTGGAAAATGGAAGTCACAGCAGACACAAAGTGACGCTGGGTGTTAATTGGGCTATGCTTGGCTCAGAGAGAGATGGGAAGATAGGAGGGTGGTGGGGTGGGGGTTGGAGGGATGAAGCGAGAGAGCCTGGAGGACTAATTAGTGATTATAACTTGGCGCTCTCCAAACATAAAATATTTCTCAACCCAAAAGACAGAGGAATGATTAAAAATAAAAGAATGGGAATCAAACACAAGGAGCTGTGAAACACCCCTCTGGTCCTGCGTGTGCATGACTGCGAGTGTAGACGTATGTAGCATGCATGAGTGTGCATGTGCGAGTGTGTGTACTGGCTTCTTTGCCCCCTCATTAAACTATGCTTTACTCTGGTAAACGGCAACAGCACAGAGCTCAATGTCAACTGGAGAGGTTACAGCCATAGGCAGGCTCTGGGACACACACACACACTGACACGGATAAAGTTTCTCACCAACATGTTATCTAACAAATACTTGAGCAGCACACCCATTTTGTTTAAAAATAAAACTTTCTATAAGTTTCCAAAACCCTTATACTTCTGTCTATGTTGTGACACGGCCAAAAGGAGAAGAAAAAAAAGCAGAGTTTGAGCCTTTCACGACCAGGATGTGTTGCACTTTGGCAGTTTGCACATCGATGTCAAAAATCAAGGGCACAACTTTGGAAAGAAAATGGGGTCATAAGGACTGTAGCTGCGCATCACCAAATCTGAAAATGAAAAAGAATAGTTTGGGCTTTATTTTTTTGAGGACTGTGCCTGTAACAGTGCCTGACAATTTCAAAACAAATGACTAAGATTTGCACAAATAGTCCCTGTTTTTTTTTTAAAAAAGGTTTGGAGTTACACATGTGTGGTATTGTGTGGGTGCAGCTGTCAGAAGAACACATTTCTCTGGAGGGGAGAGAATCAACATTTAATCATTCTGATAAGCTCTCTGCCGAACGCTGTAGACACCAACACTGACATGGAACGATTTCACTAATAAATAGTTTAAAAAGTTAAATAGTAACTAAACTACTACTTGTATATTTAATAGCTGCATTAATACAACGTATCAGTCAATATCACCATAATGTATAATGCAAGCGTGCCAGATTTATACAAAAGGTTGAGGATAATTCCCATCAGCTTTTCCTGGATAGAAAACAAGATGACAGGCTAACAGAAAAGCAGTATCTTTTTTTGTTATAGTGAATTAAACTATTTTGTATTTTACTGTCCACCCCAGTGGCTTGTATGACTGGACAGGCAGAGTATCCCCACTGGCAAAAAGAAGTGGATCTGCTGGGATTGGCTCCAGAGCCACCTCTACCAGGAATTGGATAAATGGAAGAAATTGATGGATGGAATAATGGATGGATGATTGTTTTGTTTTTTTGTTGCCAGACAACGATGACATTGAGGTCTGGAGATGGTTACATAACAACAAAATGGGTCAATTATTGGTTCAAAATCCTCAGAGTGGTACTCCCCTAAATGAAAAGAAAAAATGCGTACATTTACATATTTTAAATTAAAATATTTAATTAAAAAACATTTTGACAAATATTTCTGCTCTACTACTACGTGTGACAGTTTAGGGGGAATTTATTCAGACACCCGAAGCTCCAAGTCAGAGTAACATGGAGTGAAAGAGCCCAAAACATCGAAATTGTGATGTTTAAATTGTGCATACAAAGGGGAAACTCACTGTGAAATAATGTGTTGATAGGATATATATTTCTGAACTGTAAAAGTGTTTTCAAGGATATTTCCCTCTCTCCCTGGTGGGAGGTCGGTATGTGCCTGCTCATATAAGGCTAATGATGTAATAACCATGCCTCCGACTGATCCAATCAAGCTTCAGCTGGAACTATAACCTTTCAGCCACTCGGGACCATTCTAGTAAAATAAAGACTATTGTAGCCATCTGCAGTAATTTGTATTTAGTTGAAAAGGTCTGTGGGGTGGGGAGGTCAGACAGTTCAGACACAAAAAGAAGGAGCTGGGGTGAATGCGGGTTGCAAAGCAGCTTGCAGGAATAACTCTGTGTAATCAACTTATCTGTTAGGACAGCTGCTGATTTTGACTATATGATCTTCCCAATCAATGCATAATTAGTACTTGTATATTTAATTTGGACTTTTGGATTTTACTCTAGGTTTAGCTGTGAAATTTTAGTTCTGTGTGAATTTTTTTTCCACCCACAAGAGCACCAAATCTTTATGCAAATATTTGACTATGAAAATCTTTTTTTTTCTTGTACTTTTTCACACAGCATATAACAAATTAAAATATTAGATCTATTTGGTGCTTATTCAAACATTTAAATTAATCTTATCTAACCATTCCAACACATTCACAAATATGAACGCAGGGATGAACAGCTGTAATACTCACGACACCTATTTCCCTACACCACAGTCTGAATGGAACAGAGAGGCCTGCAATAATCACTCAGGGTTTCCATAATGGATTCATGGTCTAGTAACTGACAACTGCCAATCTCCCCCTAGTGTAACTTGTTTTTCAGGCACTCCTGCCTCATGTTTTAGCCACATTGGAAAAACAGGAAATATCTCCACAAACAGCGGAGTGCTGTGTATGTGCATATTTAATCCAATGTATCTGTTTAATGGCTCACAAACAACAGTAATGGCATTAATAATAAATTAAACATGCACACATACTCACACACCAGCAACCCAAGCTTTGTTTGGTCTAGAAATTGTAGCTCCCATAAGCTGAGACACTACAGCACGCACGTGTGAGTGGGTTACTGACAGTATTCCCTGAGATGTCTGCTCTTTACCTATTATTATTGTTGTTGCTATTATTTTTTTTAATTATCATGTCTGGTTGACATGATCGGCAACTCACTGATACCACTTGCAATCCCTCTCCTATCACCTTAAGTGTGCTGCAAAATCATGAATGGTGCACATGCATCATCAATCATATAATTAACACAAATATAAATGCGTGCGTGCGTGCGTGCACACACACACACACACACACACACACACACACACATACACACGCACACACTCATGCACAATCGGTTACCATGAGAACAACTATGCACAAAAAGAGATACACACCCACACACAGGAGGCAGATGATGGTGTGGAACATATATGATTTTTGATCCACTTCTTATCACGTTATTGTCATGCAGCAACACAACCAGACAACGGGCGTGTGAGCGCCGGTAATGAGCCTCTCGTCACACCACACAGCTACGTACACATCTCTGCACGATGAGAACAGCGCATTACGGCAAAAACACTGCCTGTTTCAGAGCATTTTGTTTCATATCATTAAGGACAAAATAGTACCGCTCTCACATTTGCTTTTTCCCCCCACTCGTACAGTCGAGCGACATGTGGAGCAGAGTCACATGCAGACGCGTTGTGGCACAGGCAACTGTCATCTGTGTGATGCACTGAAGTCTGTACCAACACATTTGACAGTTGCATCATTTGAATCATAGTGGGGGAGAAGCTCTGAAGTAGAAGCCTTTAAAATGCACATTAGACCACACAATGACATGCACATTTGCACAGCGTGTGTGTGCATGTCTCATATTGAACCGGGGCTTTAAAAAGAATTTTTTAACTTAGTATTCATCTCAGTCTGGCTTCTTAATATACGAGCCAGGATGTCAAGGGTCCCCACAAGAGTAATCATATCTTTTCATGAGCTTGAGTCACACGATGAGACTCTAAAGTTGGTCTTTGTCTACATTTCAAAAGTTTGATAGCCTCCTCGTGGTGGTGCTCCGAAGAATTTGCTGAAACCAAACAACGAGTAATTCCAGATGGATAGATAACACAGGCTCCACCATCAGTCTGCCCACCTGAGTGTGGTTTGTTATCTAAAACTAGTCCATAGTCTATTACCATGGACAGATACACATACACCCCCAATCTATTATTGAACAAAAGGCTCACGCCTCCGCTCAGCCCTTCAGGGAGGAATCCATCCCTCCATCCCAGAATAATTTCACACATCAGTAGATACACAAAAGAGGGGGAGAGAGAGAGCGAGAGAGAGAGGAAAGAGAGGGAAGGGAAGGAAGAGAGGAAAGGACAGAGAGCAGGAGGAACGGCCGGGGTAAAAAATGTATGGGGTCACAGCTCAGTGCTTGTGGGAGACCAAGGTGTCAGGGGGAGCCATGCGTGACAAAACAGAGATCCTTTTGCGCACAGGGAAACAAACGCACACGCACACACAGCCATACACACACAAACACACACACACACTTGCAAAGACATGCACATGCCAAGAAAAAGGTGAGACTAAGGACGTATCAGATGAAGACATGTAAAGATTGAATCTGACTTAATAAGAGGCATTCTCGCTCAAACGAAGTCTTAATCTCTTTATCTATCACGCTCGTCTTTGTAGCCTCACACACACACACACAGACACACACACACACACACACACACACACAAACTACGGATAATCCTGATTCTGCATGGCTTTTATAAACAGCATGTAAAAACCCAAAAGCCATTGACGATGAGGACACCCAAAGCCAATTCTTGATTTGCTTATGTACAGACGTATGGAAACAAAGAATTATATAGAAACACACACAAATGGATCTACACACTAAATAATTACACACACACATGCATACAAATATTGAAGAGATGTGCCCAAGTAAATAAAATCTCCAAATTTAACAGCTGGCTTGACAGCTGATTTGTCCAGAAACCCCGCATCTAAAAATGTTTTGCATTATAATCTATTGTGGACATTCAACAGTACACGCAGATAAAATTTCAGGACAATGCTAATTTAATATCCTATACGCTGATGACAAAAACTGGTAGATTTCTTTGAATGTCTGCAATTCAGACAGATTATAAAAAGTCAACAGACAGGGAAAAAAATCAATTCTTTTGTCGCAGCAGCTTCAAAATAATCAATGGCAATAATCTAGGGTTCCTTACGCCGGATGCACAGGCTGAAATACATACATGCACTAAACGCACAGTGAGCATACACATGTCTCCCACTAAGAAAGCACTAAGCAAGAGGAGCAGCAGACACAATGGACTGTTTAAGTATGCGGAAAACTTTATGCCTGGGTGGAAGAGGAGCTTTGAAGAAATCCGCTGAGGGACAACCAACCTCCCCCTGAACTGAGCCTGTACCTCCTCATCAGAGAGGGAGAGAGAGGCATGGGGAGTGGTGTGTGTGTGGAGGGGGGGCAGTGGTACTGGGGGTGTAGAGACAGAAAGAGATGGAGAGAGAAGAGTTGGAAGGGAGACTTAGGGAGACAAGAAGGGAGTAAGGCCAGGAAAAGGGGCAGAAACAAGGTGTGCTCGTCTAATTCAGAGCATTGTCCACAATTGCTTGTGGCTGGCTGATGTGTGGAAGTCCCTAACCGGTAGCAGTCACGTTGCTCTGAAACACACCACAAACACACACACACACCGCACATGCACACTGCTTATTCATACAAACACACTGTTCAGTAGGCACCGTGCTTAACTCCCAGTATGACCTTCATTGAGATGGATTGCATGAAAAATGTAATGACTTTCCTGAGAGAAAAACCACAGGCCAAATCAGCTTTGCATTGCATAATAATGCTGGACTTGGTAATCAATAACACAAACACACATCCATAATGGAGTGCACAGTCTGCACATGGAGAAAATGTCTCAGCAGAGGCCAACCACATCACAATGGATGGAGGAAACCACCAGTGGAGGGGCTGTGCGATGCATAAACAAGGAGGTATTGACGATAAATGCCTGCAACCATTTCCACCCATCAGACACTTTTCTAAGCTAACAGCTTAAGTCTGGAAACAACATGCAACTCTGAAAAGCTTTTCGCACGCCCAAAACGTTAATCTCAGGGTTATCCTTGTCCCGAACCTAATTTGACCCAATTTTACACTCTTGGCTAAGTTATCTATTGTTCACGCAGCAAAGATGATGCTAATTTTGGCCTAGAGCAAAGCGATCTCCACTCTTTATGAATGAATGGTAGCTATGTGTTTGCTTTGGAGCCAAAAACATACAACAGTTTTATCAACTTTCTCTGGTTCCATAGCAAAAAAATTTATCTTACTGACCAGACCTTCTTTGAACCTAGTAAAACGCAGCACTAGAAACAATCATATCTGTACTCTCATGCCTTGTTTTTCAGCCTATAAGCCTTATTGTTTCAGACCTCAAATCCTCTGTTTCCTATGCCCTACCCCAGAATGGTTTTGGGTTACAAAGAAAAACAGACAGCAACATGCCAAATGGAATCTATACTCTGTAAGATTTTCACTGTGAGTTCAGGTTGCTGATGGTTGTTTTTTGGGTTTTGTTTTTTTTTGTTACTTCCCAGTGTCACAGTTTTAGGATCCCATAATGAAAAGCTGCCATTGTGTTTGTTTACCTCCTCTTCATCTCTCAATGTGACATTAGTTAGAGATGAGTCACCAGCCAGGAAAAAAACAAAAACACTGTTCATCTTTCTGTCACAGATATTTCCCTCTTGAGTGTATCTCATTCTCACCTCGTTGGTGTTCCAGCGATGGCGCTCCTTGGGCAGAGAGGAACATTTGGGTAGACACTCTAGCAGCTTCTTAGGAAGGTAAATCTTCAACTGGCCGGGCTCATCTGAGGTAGGGAAGAAAAAAAGAAGAAGATTAAACAGGATAAATGACAGACGAATAGAAAGAGAGGACTAATTGCACATTAGACACAAAGACACCTTGAGCAGAATAGCAGAATTCTTGGATATGGCAAAGAAAAATTATGAGTTAAAATTATAAGTACAATTTTAAAGGTTTGATATGAGAGATGTGTTCTGTCCATCTTGTACTTGAGTGGGATATTTGAGATTTATCAGGAATATTTTTGGCATAGCAGTGGAAAGAGATGTCTGCAAGGAAGTCTGAATGACCTTGAAATTATGGTATTCCTAATCAATAAACCAAGAGAAACCGATGAAGTTGGGTTTAATATTTCCACATCATCTTTATGTCACTGGGCCTTAATATAGCTTATTATCTATGTGTGATTCAAAGTGCTGAACATGAAAAGGAGTACAGAATTTATCCAATCGAGGTAATCAAGTTAACAATAGCTAAGCGTGCAGAGGGAGTGGCGGCCGGGTTACTTTTGGACCGCAAGTGAAGATGCACCTGGGGCCCACCCACAAACAGATTTAGATAAAGAAGAATCCATTATCATACATTATCAGTGCATTTGGGGTTGATAACAATCACGGCTAATCACAGGGGCATTACTTATCCCCATTAAAAGCAATGCTTTTCCCACAGTGTTACACACACAGTTTGGTAATGAGGTGGAGAAACCCAGAATAGCTCTCCCTGTGATTTAACTAATATTCTTGTACAGGAGGCAGGGTGACGTGCGAGTAAGCAGGATCAGACCATGTACATACACACAGGGTAGTGTGTCTATGTTAATCTGTTCAATAGAAATCTCGGTATTTCCTTGTTGTTACTAAACACTCGATAAACAAAATGCCCACTATTGAAATTTAGACCTTATTTTACTATAGTGCACATAATCTCTGCCTGTCTGTCTGCAAACTCCTACACAGTCAGGACATGAGCAGTCACACTTGGCATATAGGTCCCTGAAGGGTTCACTAACCAACAGCTAGTCATTACAATAAAACCACTGTATTATTTTAATTTCACAATAAATTCTACCTTGTCAATATTGAATATATTCATTACTAATATGCCCAAGTGTGACAGTATCAATAAACTGAAACAGTAAGTTTTGAAGTCAAGTTTACTATACTCTGTGATTTTATGAACTGGCATATACTAGTTATAAGGTGCTAAAATTGGATTTTATTAAAATGCTAGCAATTTTTCTTCGCCTCTGGTTACAACCTCTTAGAGCAAATGTGTAAAAACTGTCGACAAAAAACCCCATTGCAGGTTACTTTTGTTGTGTGTTTATTTGTTCATCATCCATTTTGTGAAGACCTTCTTCACACTACCCTTACATGAGTGAAAATTCAGAAATAAAAGCTTCTAAACCCAAGTGCCTTTTTTAAAGGAATTATGAATGCTACCTTCTTTGCTGATTGGCGGATGGCAGTCAACGAGGTGAATATCAGGCTATATTTGTGTTAGGCTGATGAATCTTTACCAAATTCAAAATAGACACTGTAGTTTATTTTGAGTCAGTCCCACATACATTGTTTTTCTGAGCAAAAATAGCCCCCAAATGTTCACTGTTTTCTCCTGACTAATGTTTTCTAAAAACTACAGGGCCAAGCTTTTTTTTTTAGAAAATTGTTCTGCTTTTTTTTTTTTTTTTTTACATAACAATATAATTGTGGCCCGTTTTCAAACATTTAAGTAATTAGCAGAGGAACCAAGGGGCTGAGAGCCACAGACAGTTATACCTTATGAGGTATACAGTATAATTTATGTTGTGGAGGGCGCTATATGAGATCATCACGGCAGAAATATAGTCATACTTGACAGCAAAGCTGATTGTTGGTGTTGAATTACCAGTGAAACTACCCCTACTGTGCTTCTCCTCCTACTGCTGTGCGCGGAGAATCACCAAAATATCAAATAGGTGCAGGAAAGGTAAAAAATAAATAAATAAATAAATAAAATAAAATCCACCAAGCCTCAGCCTCAGGAAAATACCACCTCACCAGTGTGTCCACACAAAGACAGACCCCCTGTTATGTGTTTGTGAGTGTGTTCCCAACGGGTGTGCTTCTCAGAAGTCAAAGCGAGCAAGCACTCAAAGGTTATTGATAAGCATTTGAGTAGAGGGCGTCCATTCATGACTCCCCTGGGAAGATAGGAATTATACTCTACCTGAGGGAAGATGACAGAGCAAGAGAAAAAGACAGATAGGTAAGGTGGGAGGGTCAGCATGGGAGACAGAGAGAGGCAGGATGACAAGGAGCCAGAACGATGGTGTTAATGAAGAAAAAAAAAAAAGAAATTTGGGAGACTGGAACAAGCTAACACAAAGATGCAAAGAAGAAGAAGAATTGCTGTAGCAGGACAGGGGAAGGGGCTATATGTGTGTGTGTGTATGTGAGTGTGTGTGTGCTCGTGTAAGTAGCTATCTGAGCATGTGTGTGTGTGTTTGTGTCAGTAGGAAGTGTGTTCAGGCACGTATGCTCCCCCTAATCAATTATGCATTTATTAATAGAAGGCCTGAGAAGACAGAATTTCAAACAGCTGAACTGTGCAGCAGCTTAGTTAAACAGCTGAATGGTGCAGCTTAGTTAAAGCCTAATTTCTTTTTTAGCAGCACTCCAGCCTCTCTGCTATGAATGCCAATCAGCGTTTAGACCCCACCCCTCCTGGCTATAACCCCCTCCCTTCCTCTGCTGTTCTGAAGAATTCTCATCAGAGCCTCGCCTTTGAAATGTACCAGAACCACCACATCAAACAAGCCCGTTGCACATGCGCAGGCACACATACACACACAAACACGCACGCACGCATACACATATGCATGCTCATACATACAAACAGACACATACAGCAGTGCCTGCTGATCAAAGAACACACATCACAGTATTTGTCCCAGAGTGACTTCTTCTTCCTTTTTTTTAAACCAGTGACCTTGGCACCCAAACCCCTTTCAAAGCACACCTTCATGGACACAACCATCATCTTAACCTGTCCTCACATTTACTATCCCTGCTGACGAGGAACGGAGGACCAACTTTGCAGATTTGTTGAATGCTGATGAGCTTTTACACCCCAAAGAGTTGTATCTTGTATTTCTAACAATCCTGAACCAGAGAATGCGTCCCTGTTTTGAAAAGATTCAGCCTCAGTGCTGTTGCAATCGTCCTTTCCATCTGCTCCAAATGACTCTCGGTGGAGCCGTACTATTGTGTGACATGGGGCAAAAACTTGTCTTTTGTTTTCTGGCTACCCAGGAAAATGAAGCATCCTGGGACCCAAGAAATGCACATCTAAATATGAAAATCCGACGCTGTTCGCATTTACATTTGTATTTAAAATCATAAAACACTTTCAATACCTGCATTGCTTCGTGTGAGTCCCTCAGCAGCATGCCACAAATTCTGGGCGTACACAGATCACTCACTCACTTGCTAATCTAGTAAAAACGAGTCCAAAAGAGTGACAATGCCTGAATGCTAATTTGAAACTGATGGCTCATTAAGTCATATAGAGGTATGTGAGCTAAAGAGCGAAAATGTTCGACCAAAGTGAAACATTGCTCTGGGTACGCTATCAAATGCCACCATTTAGACTGGAATCACACAGAAGAGCGGCCTCCGACTGATGAATATTTTACCTCATAAAACTGTCATCTCCATATTTAACACAGAAACAAGCCAATGCCCTTGTGAGATGGCTGTCAGTTAATTATAAAACTCTCCTCAGTAAAGAGAGAGAAAAACGCTCCAAATGCAACTCTTAACTCTCCCCCTACTGATATTAGGAGGCGTCAGGGGAAATTTTCACATTTTCCCCCTTTTCGGGATGAAATTAATGTGACAGAAAGAAAGGCTCATTGCACAGCAGCTAGATAGAGGGATGGCAGGGAGGAGGGTGAGAGGAGGGCAGCAGGGAGAGCCAGGGCACGGAGAAGATGGTTTGGGGGGTGGGGGTGGGGGGGTGGCATGGGATGAGTGAGAGAAAAAGAGGGAGAGCAGGGGGCGGAGGGGGGGAGGGATAGAGAGATGGGCGTGCATGCTAATTTTATCATTCTGCTGATAAACTTTTCCTCCAGTAATCCTCCAGCTGGGACGTGAGAACAGATAGGAGACAGGGATAGGCTCGGGAAGCCTTGGTTTTTATTAAACAGTCATCAGAAACAGAACCCTCTATTCTATTCTATTCTATTCTATTCAGTCCCGCTTTCATTCCCTGCTCAGCATGGTCTGGTGCAGAAATGAAAAAGTAAGGGGTGGGTTGAAGTAAGGGGTGGACAGGGTTGTTGTTGGGGTGGGTGATGTTTAAATATATCCCCCCACACCATCACCACAACCACCACACTCCTAACCCCCTCCACTGCTAACCATCACTTCACTAAATGTCCGTCTGCTCCTCCTCGCATCTGTTTATTTTCCTCCAATTTGTCCCTCTAACACACATGCACACAGAGGCACACACATGCATTTGCTCCATGTCCTCTGGAATCAATAGCCAATCAAAGCAATCATTGCCTTTATAGTCTGTCTAACAGACAAAAGCAATCGCACACATGCTTGCTACACACTCACACACATCCGCGGCCATGCACCGACCCCAGATTACACACTCCATCTCACTTCTAGTTTAACAAGGCCCATTGAGGATTATAGATACATAATGCCATGTGTACAGATTAGGTGTGACAATAAACTACTGACAGCCAAAGTAAGCCCTGCCTTCTGTATGGCTATGTGCAGGAGTGTGTGCGTGTGCCCACTAATACTGTACTGGCATGCATGAATAAACATGATGTGTAACAGGGCTGAATTGGAATGACGTCTCAGCAGAGAGAAATAGAGATAGTGTGTGTGTGTGTGTGTGTGTGTGTGTGTGTGTGTGTGTGTGTGTGTGTGTGTGTGTGTTTGTATGTATGCGTAAGTGTGATCAGTTACAGAGCAGATGAGGAGGAGACCTCAGTTCCCGCATCGCATCATTCTGCCAGAAGGCTTTTATGCTTGCTCCCAGAGTCACCCTGTGCTACAGACAAATGTGCGGGTGGCACTTAAACACCCTCACAGACAGACATGCACACACAAACTGCGCCAAGAGTGTTTGTGTGACTCTTACTGTTGGCGTCAGTGTCGTCACTCTTGGGAGGGGTGTGTCCAGTGTAGCCAACAGCAATCCTGACCATTCGCTCTGGATTTCTTATCTTCTTCAGTCCTACAAAAAGAGAAAAAGAAAAAGAAGAAGAAAAAAAACAGGGACATATTTAGGAGACACTTCAGGCTTTGGTTTCCTTGGCAGTTGTACACCTCACCTCAATCTTTCTCCTCTAAAGCCCAGAAACAAAACTCCAAGTGATATGCATGTGGGCTGATCCATTTTCTGATCCACTAACTTGCATCCATCGTGTCCCCTGATCGATTGGCCACAGAAGATACACTGCCTCTGTGTGTGTGACTAACTTGTTCCCAGCTTTAGTTTCTCTTCACTCTCATCATTTCTCTGTTTCCCTGACCACTGTTGCTATGATACAAAGTAGACCAACCAGCACAGAGGGAGATGGTCTTCCAGGCTATATGGTGGATGTTGTTCTGATGCCCACTGGTGCCATCCACATCTGCCAGGCAGGGGGAAGAGTGGAAGGCTGTCTCCTGCCTTCGTCGCCACAATTCATTTGGCTTTCATTCAGCAAGGCTCAGGCTTTTAAATCATTATACCCAGACTACACGCAACACTGAAGGGGCAATGGATAAAACTCCAACACACTGTGAATCTGTTTGCGTGAGTAGGTATGGTACAGTGTGGGCAGGGGGGAAGGTTTAATATTTATGTGGTACACTGCCTGCTGATCTGCCCATGGGCCTTTTGTCTCATCAACAGTTCTAGTCTTTTCACGCAACGGGACTCTCAACCCACGGCCTTCCTTTTGCCTTTGGCAACACTCTGCATGCTTGCTTGCACGCATGCATGTATGTATATGCATGCCTGACTTTAAATGCTGTACACAGGATGTACTGCAGAAATGCATGACGGTAGTTCAAGTGTTGCCAAAAATTGCCCCTTTGAGAAATCTCGCTCAGTGTTGCTCTCTAGTGGAGAGAGTGCTGAAAGCTCTCGCCGACAATTTTACTACACCTTTGATTATTTGACACCCCCCCCCCCCCCGCCTCCCCAAAAGAGTTTTCCATTAATTAATTAATTATTTTTAATTGCTAAGGAACTGTGGTGTCTATAACAAGGGTTCTCAAACTTTTTGAGGCAAGGGAGAAGATATTCTCAGGACTGCCTCACAAAAACTAAAAACAATTTAGATGGTTTAGGTGTAGCATCACTTTTCAGAGCGCGCTGATAATGAAAGGTATGCAACAGCAAGAACTGTCTGTTAGACACTGAGAGAAATGACTGATTTCATGACAGATTGACAGGATGTGTCACAGCCATATCAGGGTTTATATTGGGCCAACACAAAGGGAGGGAGTAATGTACACAATATGCTTGTTTTATTGGCATAAATGGTCCCCCATCTGTGTATATATCCACTTTTTAATGAAACAACACAATTTTATGATCTACTGTAAATTAATTTGGGACACCTGAGGGGGGCAGACCCCATTTAGAGAGCCATTGATCATTTACAACACAGTCTGCTGCTAAGTTTGCTGCCCTCTTTTGTAAATTTAACCCTTCGTGGCATCAGCAGTGCTTTAAAGACACAAAACGCAAGAGGCGCTGTGAACAGAGTAACAACCAGGGGGTATTTATAAAGAAATGTCAAACACCACGAGTAAAGAACTCACAAGTTGACACAGAGATAACATTGCAACCCTTAAATAATTCATGAATGAATAAATAGTAGTCTGAATGAAATGGTGACTGTGTGTGAGAGATGATAACGACCTCAAGAGTTTAGTTAAGGGAGTAAAAACACAAACAAACAACGACCAGAAATTGGGGGGCTGGGGGGGCGGGACTGGAATCATTATGACCTAAAACTGACACACATACACACCAACCCCTCCCAAACCTATATGCAGCCAAATTCTCACCTTCAGCGCCTTAGCAACCATAAGGACACATTAAGACTGAAGGAACAAAACACACACACGCACACACACACACACACACCGATTGTGATTAAATAAATACACAGCTGGTCGGGGAGGTTGCGTGCCTGTCAGGAAAGAAATTAGCAATTCAGTGGTCTACTTTATGCTTAAAGAGAGACACGGACACACACACACACACACACACACACACACACACACACACACACACACACAGAGCAGCATCTGAATTCCTTCAGCGTGAACCACTCTTCTCTTTTCCTCTCATCCTCCATCCCCTTAATGCTAAATGCTTAAAAAGCATTCATAAGCCAGCTACTCGAGGGGGAAACGCTGGCAAGCATCGGACGGTGAAAAACTACCGTAACCCGAATCAGCCAGAGCCCACCGACAGGACAACTCTCCTCCTGTTATTTATTTGCTTTCGGTTAACCGTGCTCCACACAGTCGCTGGTTCAGCACCAGCCTCGGTGTTTTCGGGACGGGCTAAAGGAGAGGGAAAGCCCCGCCGCTATCTCTGCCCTCCTCTATTCCTCCGTCCCTTCATAGCCTCGCATGAAACCCGAAGAGCGGGACTCCGGCACCTTAAATAAAAACCGTTATTTCTCTCTTACCTTCCGGCTTGTTTTCGGCAGCCATTTCCCCTCCGCCGCGCGCCTCATCCCTCCTCCTCCTCCTCTTCCTCCTCCTCCTCCTCCTCGACTCGACCTAGTGGTAGTGGGAGGGGGGGTGGTGATGGTGCCGGTGAGGGGGGTGGGGGGGGAGGACCACGCGCGTGCACAAGGAGGACAGCTCAAGGAGGGGGGCGGGGCTGAGAAGAAGGGGTGGGGAGGGTGAGCCTGCCGCGTTCAGCGCGGCTATTGGTCCAAACAGAGAGGACTGACAACGGGGATCCGTGATGGTGACTCGCGGAATTCACCATCCCTCCGCTTGTTCCCCTTGACCACGCCCCCTCTCCGACGTTCACGCGCACTCTTTCTCTCTCTCTCTCTCCCTCTTACCCCTCTCACGTCACTGAACGACGTCTGTATTCGAGGACACCTTGACAGCCTCCCACAGCATCATCATCATGCTCATCATCATCTTCTCTCCCTCACACACACACGCGCACACACACACTCGCACGCGCACAACAGGCCTACACACATATACGTTAGGCGCGCACAGAAACTCTCGCTAGCGAGCGCGCGCTCATTTCTTCACACGCAAACCCAGTGGACTGTTGAGAAAATGCGATGTAAGGTCGCGTCTCGCCATAAATTATGAACCCCTCTTGAATCTAAATGAAAAGAACTGCCTGAAAGAGAGTTTTTTGACGCGCGTGGGCTGCCGGGTGCTGTCATTCGCCGTGGTGCTGAAGCTCGCGGTGCTGAAAGGACAGCTCCACACGCGCCTACACAGAGCTGCGTGCACTCACTACCTGCTTTCTTTGAGCCATGTTATTAAATGGGAGCCATGGCAGGTCAGATGAAAACTTGTGGGGTGGAAGGAAAAAAAAAACATGCCCTCCTCCATACTCGTCCTCCTGCTCAGCGTGCGGGATGAAATGTGGCTGCTGGTATCTTTGCGTAAAGTTTAGTTTATAACGAGCCTATCACAATATCCTCACTGACAAGCTATTTATAATTCTGCCGTTTTATGCGATGCTATCCTTTTCTAAATAGTAGGGCTTAACTGGGATCATTATGTTCTCGTTTCCAGCCCACACTGTCACTCTGTGCCTCGGGGTAGAATATCGCCTTTGCACCAAAGCCTTGTGTTTGACAGAGACAATCCTCTCCACAGACACGCTTCACGGAAAACAGAGGTTTTGAATGGTTCGTCCTCGGCTACGTGTGCTTTGCGCAGCCTCGGGGTGCAGAGACACACTAGGTACTCGAGATCAGCGGAATTCAGAGATGGTGAACGACAACGACAAACGTGTAGCGGTGTAATAAGAAAGAAAGCAAATGTTTAATGTTGCATTTATGTTATTTATGTCAGGGTGGAGCTCACTGTTCATACCAACACAGTGTGGCACTTTCTATTCAGCCAACGATGAGATTACTTTTTAATCAAAAATATATAATATTTCAAGAGTATTGGATACATGAGTAATCACTGGCACTTGTCCAGTGTTATGGTGAAGAACAGGGGTGTCAAACATATGGCCTGGGGCCTGGAAGCGGCCCACTAGAGGGTCCAATTTGGCCCACTGGATGACTTTGCAAAGTGTGATGAAGTCATTAATAACTCAGTGTGTTTTTTTCTTTCATGAAAGATTTCTGTTGTTCCTGGTGTGATGCCAGCATTATTATACAACAGTGAAAATGTACAGAAAATTATAAATGTTAGATCCCGGTAGGTTGTTTGGATCATAAAGACATAAAACACTCACAAAAAACTTTTATTTGCCCACAAAAACTCCACATGTGGAGGTTGTCCCACCACATGTGGAGGTTTTGTGAGTTTATAGCCTCACTGTGATCTTTAAATTGTAATGCACATGCAATGACGGTGTAATGACCGTGTCAGACTTACTTTTCTTAAGAAATTTCAGACTTTTCACCTTTTTTGTAAAGCGATGGCTGGTTAAATGCGACTTTTAAAAAGAAATGTTTTCAAAGTGTTTTGTAGAGAAATTAACTGGGGTGTTTGTTTTTTCATATGTTATTATGCAAAGGTTTTGGTAGTCCAAGCCTACTTAAGATCAAACTGGGCTGACATGAAGTAAAATGAATTTGTCAGCCCTGGTTTAGAGAGTGAATCACATGATGGTCTTAGATTTTTTCATGTAATATCACCTGTTTCATGTTAATATATACTACCTTATTAACATGAGCTAATCCAGGGGGTAAATGTCTTATATATGTTTTAATTGGTGTGTGGAAATGAGATGAGAAATAGGTTATCCCATATTTAGGAAATTCTTTTGTTGCAACAGATGAAATTCACAGGGCAAGAGGCGGGGTACAGCCAGAAAAGGTAGCCAGTCTGTTACATGGCCAGTTGATCAATAATAATAATAATAATAATAATAATAATAATAATAATAATAATAATGTGTGGTCTTTCTGGCAGCTGAATCATTCAGTTAAGGATGTTGCTCTGTTGCCTGTCTAGTGAGTGGTGCAGAGGGTGGTTAGGATTTTTCTGTGATTTTAGCTTCAAAAATATTCCGGGTTGCAGACAATAACAGAGCCAGCTTTCCTAAACAATTATACAGTCTATTCGTGTCACCAGCTCTGATGCTTCTCATCCAGCAGACTACAGAAAAGCACGCTGTGCTCACCACAACTGAGTGAGAAAAAATCTCCAAGATTTTGCTGCACACATTGAAGGATCTCAGCTTCCTTAGCAAAACAGAGCCTGAACAGTCTGTGTTGACTTTCCAGTTGAGCTTTTTGTCAATGCAGGTGCCCAGGTACTTGTACTCCTCCACATTAACATCCTGTCCCAGGATAGACACGGGTCGTGTAACTGTCTGTTTCCTTCTTAAATTGATCACCATCTCTCTTCTGAGCTATTAACATTCAGAAACAGAGGATTCCTGTTAGACCACTCTACAAAATCATCCACTAGCGCTCTGCACTCCTCGTCCTGCCCATCACTAATACATCCAACCACTGCAGAACTGTCAGAGTATTTCTGTAGGTGGCATGACCTGGAGTTGTGCTGAGAGTCTGAGGTGTACAAGGTGAACAGGAATGAAGACAGCACAGTCCCCTGTGGAGCTCCTGTACCGCATATCACCTGATCTCAAAGAGCACTGCACATTTTCACATACTGCAGCTGGTCTTTTTGGTTGTCAGTAATTCATGAGTTGTTGAATGTGTGCACTTACTGACATTTCCTGTAGTTTCTTTCTCAGCAGCAGCGGCTGAATCATGTTAAATGCACTATGGAAATCAAAGAGGGTGATCTTCACCATGTCGCTCTCTGTAGCATGTAGATGACTGCAGATTTGATCTGCATTCAAACTGCAGAGGGTCAAGAGATGTCTTCACCCATGTCTTAGTTGGCAACTAGTTGATAGTCATTGAGCTCTGAGGGTGTCAACAGTGATTTGGTTGTAAAATCTGATTCTGGTCTTTTATCTAAGGATAAATGTAGTGGAGTACAGAGTACTCAGTTCTCCTTCTAAATATAGTGTAGAAATATAAGGCTGCAAAATGAAATGTTCAAGGAAAGGAAGTAGTAGACTCAAAGAGGCTATTATTAGCGATGCACAGATTGTGAAATGTTTAAATTACTAGAAGGCCAAGAACCAATGCCAATAACAAGATTTTATTTACTTATTTGTTTATTTATTTATTATTTCTTCCACTGTTTCGGGGTACTTCTTTTTCGATAGTACTTAATTTGTTAAACACCCCGAAATCTGTCACAGCCAATCACAGTTGAGTGTTTGGCGCACATTCAAATTGAAGGATGACAAAAAAAAGGTCATAAACTGACAACATACATTTTGTAAAAAGCCCTTTTCTCCTTGTATATATACAGCCAGCAGAGGACGACAGAAAGACAGCGGCTCCTCCTGTGACTGACCAATGAGCTCCCAGAACACTGAACGAGTGGGCGGGACCGAACCGGGCCAAACGCAAACATGGCGGCTCCCTTAGATGATGATATTGAGTCTAACAATCAGGACTTCTATTCACTGCTCAACGTTAGGAAAGAGGTAAGGTTAGCTCCGTGTTTATCAGTAATGTCCGACGTCAGCGGACTTTTTGCTGTGACCTCTGTGTTGGGTTTTAATGAGAAAGCCTTCTGCAGCCCGTGTGCTCTCATCCTCCACCCGAATAACGCTTCTCTCAGTCGGCACCATCATCGTTAGAGGTTGAGACCGGTCGATGCCGCAGATGCATGTCAGGCAGGCTGTCTATCTACTTTACATGGAAGTAGGCGCTGGCAGAAATGCTACGATCGTCTTGAAGAACATCCTCTGAAATCTGAGTTTTCCTAAAACTGGGGCGAATATGAGCTGTGTGGATTGTACTTGCTCATCTAAGTAACATTAGATAGCATTAGGTACACAGGGGCAGACTCCTTAACTTAACGCGTAGTGCATTATTACACTTTTTGTTAATGGCTTTTTAATGTAAACGCCTGATGGCTGTTTTTCACTCTTGAATTTGGACGCACTAATGCAGCAGTGGTGTTTCAGCTCTCAATTAACTGATTAGTCAGTTAATTGATTGAATAGACATTAATTCAGGAGGTTGTGGTAATTATTTTCAGGCAAAAATACCCAACAGTTGCTGTTTTAATCAGTTTAATTAGTCAGTCATTCTCAGGGGTCACGCTTGTCCTGTCTCCTGCCACAGGCCACAGCTGAGGAGCTAAAGGCATCATATCGGAGGCTATGTATGCTCTACCATCCAGACAAACACAGAGACCCAGAGCTGAAAAGACAAGCTGAGCAACTTTTCAACCAGGTTCACCAGGCTTATGAAGGTGAGGAATCTCATAGGTGTAAAGCATTTAGTAGCTATAGTTGAACTTGTGAGATGAATTGTCTGTCTTCGGGATCAGTGGATGTTGACAGTCGAAAATGACATGTAAAACATGTGCATAAACCCCCTTTCCCTCTGCTCAGTGCTGAGTGATGCTCATTCCAGAGCTATTTATGACATCTTTGGGAAGAAAGGGCTGGAGGTGGAAGGCTGGGAGGTATGTTTCCAAACATAATCTACTTTTCTTGCATTTGAGTGGTTTTTCGCTGCTACGTGGTGTGTCTGCGTCACCCGCACTTTGTGATTCTGTGTAGGTGGTGGAGAGGAAGAGGACACCGGCAGAAATTCGAGAGGAATATGAAAGGCTACAGAGAGAGAGAGAGGAGAGGAGACTGCAGCAAAGAACAAACCCTAAGGTTTGCAGCATCATAACAGCACGAAACAGCCCTGTTTCCACTGTGGAGTATTTCCACGTTCATTGCATTATGTCTCGCGCTCTTTTCCTTTTTTCTTAATTAATCCTGTCAATCTGTTTGTCACGGCATCATTATTCAGGGCACCATCAGCGTTGGTGTGGATGCAACGGACCTGTTTGACCGCTATGATGAAGACTTTGAAGAGATGCCAGGAGGAGGCTTTCCTCATATTGAAATCAACAAGATGCATATTTCTCAGTCTATAGAGGTACAACAAACATTCACTTAGCCATTACCGTCCACCCACGTGCTAGCCTGAGCCAAGATCACATCGGTATTCTGTGCTGTCTGTCTTTCTGCAGGCTCCTTTGACGAACTCTGACACAGCAGTGCTGTCTGGTTCGCTCTCCACGCATAATGGGAACGGAGGAGGAAACATTAACATGACCGTGCGCAGGGTTATGTCAGCCAAGGGCTGGGGGGAGGTACGCACAAACAGACACATTTACAGAAAGAAGTACATTAACGTTTTGTTTTAATGAGTAGGAACTTGTGCATCCATCTCGTTATACCTCTGAGGAAGTCTGTGTGTCTATCCAGGTTTTTGGGCACATTGTCTCAGGAATGCTTTAAAGGAATTTCTTAAAAATGTAGCACAGATTTCCACCTGGACTTGAGAATCTGGGTAGAATTTGGTGGCCAATGATCAAGGTCATTGTGACCTTAAATACATGCACCTTTAAACTGAAGTGATTGTACAGATCTTCCTTGGTTGAAGGACATGAGTCATGAAGGTTCCCATTAAAGACCAAATGGAAACTTTGATGTAACTTGCACTTTAACTAGTTGGGAATCATACACCTGCAAGCTGATAATTCTTGCAGACATGATGTATGTAGTGCGTAAGGTGGTAGGTTCAGTTTTCGTAGCCTTCTACAATCTCTTCCTTCCGTGCACTTACATCTGCATTTGTTGCAGGTGGAGTTTGGTGCGGGAGACATACTGGGACCTCTTATTGGGTTAAAGGTGTTTCGCAATGTCACACCACGGTGGTAAGGCCCAACTTTTTGTCAATAATGTGTCAAACTGCAAAACTGCATTCTCCTTTCATATCTCCTTTCTGTATGATTTTTTTTTTTCTGTTCAGTTTCATGACAGCCCAGTGCGGTTTACAGTTCTCACCTCGAGGTTTGCGACCGAGTTGTTCTCTGATGACAGCGCGGCACCTGGATCAGAACACCATGGGTTATCTTCAGTGGCGCTGGGGGCCCAACAGCGCCATGACTACCAGCCTCGTCCGAGACACCAAGAGCAGCCACTTTACTCTAGCTCTGCAGGTACATTCAAAGATAAGCATGCACACAAAGGCTGCAGCAGTACTACGTCATTACTTTTATTAATTTGATCATTTTTTTCCTTATTATTTCTATTCTTTATTGCTGTTCCCCGGGCTTCCCAACCTGCTTTGTCCAGCTGGGCGTGCCACACTCCTACCTGATGATGAGCTACCAGTACAAGTTCCAGGATGAAGACCAGACCAAAGTTAAAGGCTCTGTGAAGTATGAGTGTAAAAAGTGTCCTATACATGCAAAAATAGTTTGCTGATATTGTGTTTGGGGTCATTGCCCGGTTGCATGTTTGTGCTGATATGCTGTGTTTGGTTTTATCCAAACATATAATGAAAGTTATAGAAATATAATTTCACTTTTTCTTCTCGTTAGCATATTCAATATCATAACAGTAGCTTATTCACAGAGCTAATGCAGATTAAGACAAAAACTACACAGAATGATTAAAAGCCATGATCTGTATCTCTCAATGTCTTGCATTAATGGAGACATTATTTTAAAAGGGAATGTAATAGCAAACATTTTAAACATGCTGTTTTCTCACAGCAGTGATCACCACTTATAGTAGCTCTAAAAGTCCAATTGTGGCCATGCTATTCTCTTTACTAGATGCCTAGTTTCATTTATCTCATGGTCCCTGTTCACTTTTGTGTCCCCGTGTTTCTAGGACAGGCTGGTTTGGCACTGTGGTAGAATATGGAGCAGAGAGAAAGATCAGCCGACACAGTATACTGTCAGCCACTGTCAGCATTGGGGTCCCGCAGGGAGTTACACTCAAGATCAAGTACGGGCCATCTACAATGTGGTCTCACTCTACTGTGTGTCTTTGCCTCACTGCATGATTATCTTATAAGAGTGTGCTTACATTTGGGCTTATGTAGGCTGGCACGTGCAAATCAAACATACCTGTTCCCAGTCCATCTGACTGATCAACTGCTGCCCAGCGCCGTCTTCTATGCCACTGTGGGACCTCTGCTGGTCTACATGGCCGTCCACAGGCTGATCGTTATCCCGTACACACAAGCACAGAAAGAACAGTGAGTAAATGTCCTCTGCCTCAAACAGCATCTCACATTGTCCCAGCAGAAGAAACTCTTGGTTCCAGGCTTGTTCTCAAAAACTCGTAAATAAGAAAAGATCATTTTCTATTAATCATCACCTGGTTCTCCTCTACTTTTCTGTATTTAATCTATTTTTTTACACTTAATGAATAGCATGATGGCCAAACTTTGCACATCAGATAAAGGTGATCAACTCTGCTGTGGTGGGGGAAAAGAGCAGCATTTCTATTTGCGGGTGTTGTTAATATTAGAGGGATTTCTTTCATCCTTACACTGTCATCACAGACGCCTCCAATGTGAATCCCAGCGGGTGATTGTTGTCTGTCTCTGTGCCTCTCAGAGAGCTGGAGCTGCAGAGGAAGAGCTCTGCCACAGACATCGCCAAGAAGAAGCAGGAGGCAGAGTCTGCTGTGAGTACTCGCATGCTGAAACACAGTTCTTTATTGTGTGTGGGGGATAATTGATCATTGTTTCTGAGTTCAGCTCTCCTCATTATGAACTCATGACTGAATCTCGCCAGAAAAGCTCGCTACAATCCTATCCTGATTTTGCTCTCTTTCTAACCCCCCTCTCCCCTCCCGCCTTCCCTATTTTTTTTTCTCCCTCGGCTCCTCTGCAGGTTCTGCTGATGCAGGAGTCTGTGAGGAGAATCATAGAAGCAGAAGAATCCAAGATGGGTGAGAGTACACACACACACACACACACAAAATAAAATCATTGCACAGTGTGGAAAAACTGATATTTCTTTAAGTTTGTATCCACTCAAAACTTGGTAAGAATCCATATAATTGAAAAACATGTCAAAGTAGCTGTCACACTACATAATGCACTGTAACTTTAGATCCTGTCTGTCTGACTCCCATAACGTCATTGCTGTGAAGCCAATCATGATGGACGTATATTACCTTTTAGGCCTGATCATCCTGAATGCTTGGTATGGGAAGTTTGTGTCAGACACCAGCCAGAAGCAGGAGAAAGCCAAGGTCATCGATGTGACCGTGCCTCTACAGTGCCTCGTCAAAGACTCCAAACTCATCCTCACTGAGGCCTCTAAGGTGCGTCAAACCAAATGAAACTTTCTTTCTGCATCTGATGTACATCTGCATGCATTTCTTTTAAACTGTTTCTCTGTGTGCAGTCAGGGTTGCCCGGTTTCTACGACCCTTGTGTAGGCGAAGAGAAGAGCCTAAAATTACTCTACCAGTTCAGGGGTGTCTTGCACCAAGTCATCTCTGCAGACACAGAGTCGCTACGGATACCCAAGCAATGTTAGTATGCGAGACTATTAAGAGTAACATTATTTACCATATTATTCAACAGCACAGCATCTGCTTGCATCCGTGTTCAGATTATTAGTGTGTGTTTTTATCTCATCAGCTCACAGAATTGAGTCCGAGTCCTAGAGGGCAGTGCTGTCGGAGTACGGCGAGGCAAACGGACTGTGTGTGAACAGAATAACCCAAGAATGGAGGGGGTCACATCGAAAATAAGCTGGCCTCTCTCCTCTGGCCTTCTTCTGTTGTGACGTTAGCAAATCCGATAGTTCCTCCACTCCTCATGTTTTCCTGTGGGCCAGCAAATTCAGTCAGCACTGACAAGGTGTTGCCCTTTGTGTCCCCACACCTGAGAGAGCTGCTCAAATACCTGCCTGCTGCAGGGGAGAAGACCCTACAACCCTACAGACCTACAACATAGATTTATATATGCACTACACAAGAGGGCCTGACACTCCCTCAGTAATGAGCTAAAAGTGGGGGCTCTACTTTACCCCATATTATTGTAGTCTTTGTCCTATATGTGTATCACATTGATAGTTTTGATCTAATATTGGTATGGCATAGTCATTGCAATAATTCATGTAAATGTTTCTGGTCACAGATCACGTCTCACTAACCCCGAGGCTAGCCACGACTGAGGAATGACTAAACTCGTGTTTTTTTTTTTTGTTTTTTTTAAATTTCTCATCATCCGCTCAAAAAAATCATCCTAATTTATTTATGATTTTAGTGCCGCTATCTGCTGCTCACTGTGGTGCCAGTCGGCAGGTGCTAACTGGTGCTCTGAACTTGTATCTGTGAGGGCTGAGATGTGGAAGAAAGGGGAGGGCTTGCTCGGGGAGGGAACGCGGGAGTTGCCCTTTAATGGTAGAGTTCCAACTAAAGAGAGGGAGAGAAGCTCAAATTCCACATATTGATTTTTAATATCTATTCTAGACTGCAATTTAAAGGCAGAAATTCAACTTGGATTTGATTTGCGTCAGTGTTTATTGATTGACTGTGCAGCTGCAGCCAAAACAGAATTTTCTATAAGGACTTTAAATACAGTGAAGGTTATAGTTTGTACTTCTCTGATGTATATCTGGAACAAATCCAGTGGTAGCACTAAAATACTGGCATGGATTTGAAACACTTGAACTTGGACTATTTTGTAATTGGTTGGATGCAAATTGGAGAAGATCAGCACTTTTGCCACATGTAGCTCATTTGCTGCTGATGTAATTAATTGAGCTTAACACGTTGGCTATGAAATCAAGCCCAGCTGCAGTCACAGATCAGATGATTCCCCCTTTACACTCCCCAATTGTCATATCTGTAATAGGGCTGTGCATATGCAAGCCACTTTACAACCCACCTCTACCTTTCATGGTTTGTAGTGATCTGAATTGATCATTCTTATACACTATATTGCCAAAAGTATTCGCTTGTCTGGCTTCACACACTTTTGAACAACCCGTTTTTAATTCACAGAGTTTAATATGATGTTGGTCCACCCTTTGCAGCTATAACCGCTTCAACTCTTCTGGGAAGGCTTTCCACAAGGTTTAAGAGTGTGTTTATGGGAATTTGTACATTTGTGAGGTCAGACATGATGTTGGATGAAAAGGCCTGGTCAAATTCATCCCAAAGGTGGTCCGTCAGGTTGAGGTCAGGACTCTGTGCAGGCCAGTCAAGTTCTTCCACACCATACTTGCTCAACCATGTCTTTATGGACCTTGCTCTGTGCACTGGTCTGTAGTCATGTTGGGCACATGAAAATGGGAAGCATTAAGAGTTCCTTTAACTGGAACTAAGGAGCTGAGCCAAAGTCCTGGAAAAAGAACCCACACCATAATCCCCCTCCACGAAACTTTACACTTGGCATGATGCAGTCAGACAAGTACCGTTCTCCTGGCAACTGCCAAACTCAGACTCGTCCAGTGGATTGCCACATAGAGAAGCCTGATTCATCATTCCAGAGAACACGTCTCCACTGCTTTAGAGTCCAGTGGCAACATACTATACACCACTGCATCTGAAGGTTTGTATTGTACTTGGTGATGTAAGGTTTGGATGCAGTTGCTCTACCATGGAAACACATTCTGTGAAGCTCTCTACAAACTGTTCTCGAGCTAATCTGAAGGTCGTGAAATTTGCAGATCTGTAGCGATTAACTCTGCAGAATGTTGGCAGTCTCTGTGCACTACACACCTCAGCATCTACTGACCCTGCTCTGTGATTTTTATGTGGCCTACCACTTTGTGGCCGAGTTACTGTCATTGCCAAATGCTTCCACTTTATTATAATAACAGCTATGGCAGTACTACGCTGGAATTCACTGAGCTTCTGAGAGCGACCTGTACTTTCACAAATGTTTGTAGAAGCAGTCTGTATGCCTAGGTGCTTGATTTTATACGCCTGTGGTCATGGAAGTGATTGGAACACCTAAATTCAATGATTTGAGTGGGTCAGTGAACACTTTTGGCAGTATAGTTGTCAATAATATCTTCTCTATTTTGTGCCGGGGTCCTTCTGCTGCTCTCTGAGGTGGAGAGACCGTAGAACAGAGGCACATGTTTCCATTGACTCTAGTGGTTTTGGGCAACTGAACCGTAGCCTCACCAAAACCACAAAGCTATATTGTCTGAATTAGGTGTTACAGTGTTTTTGTTAGTTTGTCATATATTTTAATTTAATACTATTCTCCCTGAAGCTTTCATTGAAAACAAATCAGACTCACACTCATTTTAAACGACACGCCACTCTATAGTTGCAGAGGGCTTGTATTACTATCCTTTAGATGATAAAAAGAATATTTTTCTCCCTTATTCACAAAGCGTCGCCACTGCAGGTAGCACCACAAAGTTAATTTGGCAGATTTTCACACCACCTCAATTCCTCGGGGAATTCCAACACATTCCCCAAGGGATTTGTCTTCTCTTAGGACTGAACCCAGGATCTTTTGCTTGCAAGGCGAATGTGTTCTGAAGCCACTTTAGGTGGTCATACGTGCACTAATTCTCCTTGGCTGTAGTCATTTGCTCCTCTTAATGGTGAGGTTAAAAAGGCAAAATATCCTATGATATACTTAACTGTTGAGAAACTGGTAGGTGATGTAGCATAAAAGTCCCAAAGATTTTAAGATTAGTTGCACCCTGCTCCTGTTTATTTTGATCCGTCTCCCTGTCCTAAACTGTTATTTCTATCAGTAATCACAATAAGCAGGTTCTATAACTACAGTGGGTTATTCATGAGCTTTTAGGGAAATGTATTTTTTTTTTTTTGCAGAAAATGCACAGCATTTGGAACAAATGTCAGAGGATGACTGTCACCAAACCTCTAACTTTGGTACACTTTTACTAAACTGGAATTTGCATTAAGAAATACTGATTAATGCAGGTGACTTCATATGGTGTCCTTTTGATTTTAATTAGTCCATTTCTATGAATAGCATACACATCCAGAAGGTGTGGATAGGCCTAAAATAATAATGATGATAATAATAATAATAATAGGTCAAGCACTGACAGGGTTAGGAGACAGCAAGTTTTGGTGTAGAGAAAGGGAGAGCTGTTAAACTGCTCTTTGGTTGGGTTTACTCTTCCAGCATCCATTTTGCACTAATTGTTTGTAGTATTTGTCTTATGTTGTTTTAAGTGTGATGTAAAGGTTTCTTGGTCAAGTCATCTGTCACCTCTGCTCTGGTGCCACCCTGAGGCCTGCAGAAAGACTGCTCCCTGCTGTTACATTCCAACCCATCATCCAAACTGACTGGTCGTAGTATTTAAATATTATGAATGGTTTCAGGAGCCCATTTTTGTGTCCTGTAAAGACAATAAACATGATTAAAAGATGTTTGGCATTTGATTACACCCTCCAGAGTCACAGAATACACTGGAGTTTTACACCTCACCCCACCAAAAAGAAAAAAAAATCAAGTTAAAATGGTAACTCTTTATTTACAGTAGTTTACAATAGTTTCACAGAAACAGTTTGCACCACAGAACAGACAATGCTTTCTCAGTAAGAGGATAGAACAACCCAGGATCAGATTAAACAAGCTGTATCACAATGAGCTTTTTTTCCCCCTCCAACATTAATTTACACTAATGTCTTTAAGACGCACACTCAAAATTATGAGCTTGTGTCTGAAGGTGTCTTCAGATTCTCTTCAAGACATGCATGTCCTGAGAAACAGCAAAAGTGATTTTAGTTCTTCAAATGTCTTAAAAACATAACTTAGGCGACTGCTGGGTACAAACCAGTTAACCCACATTTGTAAATACCAGGAGAGTGCACAGATGAGTTTAATCGTTTAAACTCTTAGAAATTCTTGTTCTTTACACACAAAAAAAACCCCTCAAACAAACATTCTTCGTCTGTTTTAGTCGTTCCCTGGTCAACTCTTTGATTCTGCATTGTAAAACCCCATCACGGACAAGTATCCAAGAATCTGAGTCTAAAATCTGTCACTCTACAGTATGGCTTTTATGCATTTATTTATATATTTATATTATATGTTAAGAAACACACAAGTCCCAACAGCAGATGGCACATGAATAACAAAGCTTAAAGTTTTTTTAATCCAAATGGGAGCAAGTTTTCCATCAATGGTACTCCACATAGAACCGAATACTGCAATGAAAATGTTAACGGGAGGCGATTACTGACTGAGATCTGTTCTTCTGCTCTGACCTTCCAGAGACAAACCACCACTACCATGGTACTAGGGGTGCACTGATTTGAAAATTTAGAATCAATACAGAATAAAAATCTGACTTCCATTTTTTTATGTTTATTATTATTATTATTATTATTGAGCATTGCTCACTTTGGGCCAGGGTGACAAATGAATCCTTATAACAGGGGAAGAAGAAAAAAAAAATCTGTATGCTACATGTCAAACGGCAAGTGTAGACAACAGCCCCGATTCTCACAACGTTGTGCAGAGTTAAAAGTGTAAAAACAACTCAACAGGGCCAACATGGGCCAGTACTGGTGTGTTGCTGACACATCAGTGCATCCCTACATGGTGCTTTGTAAAAGACTTGAAGAAGAAAAAAAAACAAACAAACCCAAAACAAAACATGGAGATTGGTTCAGACAACTCATAGCAGCAGATGCATCGCCAACACCCTTATTCAAACGCTTGCGTGCATAATTTCAACCGAAAATCTTCATTGAAAACTGAAGATTTCTGGTCTGACACCATTCCAGTTAAAGATACGTTTTTTTTTCACCTGTCAGTACTCCAAAAAGGACTGTGGTTCCCTTCTATAAATATATTTGTCTCTGAAAACTTAGTCAAGCGCATGAAGTGGTTAACTAAAATCATACTGACCAGAGATAACAGGATACACTTATACTGAAAACCTGACTTTTGTCATTTGCCGAACTTTTCTTTTTTTCTAAACTGTTATATAACAATTTCTTTATTAGGAACAAATGTGGTCAGCGAAGAACACTGTTTAAACACTTTAAGAAACATAAAGTGTGAAAGCTTTGTGTATGGCTGAGTAACGTGGTAATTCAGAGGAATATCAGTGTCTGGAAGACAAGATCTTGGTTCAGCTGTATGAGCTAATGGCCTCAATGATATTCTTGAAAATGTCTTAAACAAGAAAAGCAGAACAACAAACTGATGAAGCAGATGCAGACTCTAGCCTCTTATCCTACATCTTTGTTCTATTCGATTATACCTCAGCTTAATACTATAGCACCATCTGAAGCAATTGACACAAGCCTCAACTTGTTTTCCTGTTTTAAATGGTTATGTAACATCAATAGAGGCATCATAGAGAAATCAAATCCAGTTTAATCAGATCAGAAAGACACACTCGTCTCTGAAAGAAAGGTTAGGTGGATTTTTTTTTTTTTAAAAAGTGCAAACCATTTTTCCCACAAATCCCAGCATGCACCATAGTGGGTGGCAGTTGTGAGAATATTCTCTCAATATGGCAGTTCAAAATGCTTCCAGTGTTCACGAGACACCAAGTCCCAAAAGTAGCGGTTTGTTGCTATGCTAATGTCATCTACAGACAGACATCCATTCAGTGATTGCCTTACGCGCAGAGTCTGTAGGAAGCAGAAACAAACCTTAGTAAATCTAAAATAGCACTCAAATTGTTCTCAAATGGGATAAGGGCTCGGGATAGGTCCACTAAAATGTTTGTAGAAAATATGGGTTCATGGCTGAACCTTGAAGGAGAGACACGAAGGGTGCAAGACCTGAATCTGAGGAGGAGGGGCCAGTCCAGTAGAGGGTTAAAGTAGGAGCGGTACGGGTCAGAGTTCAGGATGTGGCCTGGGGTCAGTCCAGCATGTGTTTGCGTGGGCCCACACGCGAGCGGTGGGAACGTCGAGTGTCTGGGGGTCCGTGTGTCTCTCGGCAGCTTTGGCACACGTATGTCTCTGGCACGTGACTCTTGCGGATCTTAGCGCACGACAGGTGGATCCAGGTGTTGCACTTGTTACATTCGATCATGGCGCGTCCCGCAAAAGGCTTCATGCAGAAACATGTCACCAGGTCCCACGAGTCATCATCTGAAAAGAGACAGAATACACTGAGCTTCCACTTTATTCATTCATCAGTTTTTTAAAACATTTAAGCATTTCTGACCCCAAAATCTCTTACCAGAGTCTACCATTATATCCTCATCCTCCCCTGAGCCATCTTCGTCTCGGAACACCACCTGCTTCCCCTGGCGGAACACCGTTCTGTTTCCTGAAAAGCCCTCCACCTTCTGTATCTTTACCACTCCTTCCTCAAGGTCTCGTCCGTCCCAGAATCGACGCTCTTCCTTGGGTTCCTCTTTGCAAGGGGACGGGCTAGGCACGCACTGGGGGTGGAGGGGAATGCTGATGTCATCTTCTGGCTCTTCTTTGATTGTTCGGCCGCCAAAGGAAAGCGGGCACTGCAGCTCTGGGACTGCTAAGTGAGCCCCACGTTCTTCAACAGACTGATGCTCCCTCTCCTTCCTCCTCTTCTTCTTCTTCAGCTTGTCAGCTTTCCTGCGATCATCTGGATGCAGGGTAGTGATTGTGTGCTGCAGAGGAGAAAATTTGACATCCATTTGAAAATTACAACAAAACTTTTACCTGGTCTGATTATATAAGGTTGATGATGTGACATAAATCCGTCTTACATCTTTCTTGGCGTGGCTGGACAGAATGGGTCCTGGCTGTGGACGCTTCCTGCTCCTATCCTGGGGGCCCTTCAGGGGGCGTTGGGGGCAGGAAGATGCTGGTCCTGGGGTCCAGCCATCACTGTCGGCTGTGCTGCCTGTACTGTTCGGGGGGCTTGAGCTACTGCGCAGTGGAGAGTCCTAAAATAATAAATGGAAGTGCAGGGGTTAGTTCACTAACATAAGGAGATGAAGTAGGCTACTAACAGGTAAAAAATAAATACATTTGCAATTACACGATCATAAAAATAAATCCCTGAAAGGAAAGCGAATGAGTCACCTGTTGATGGTGAAGAAAAGGAAACAAAGTCATCCAACGTTAGTTATGATAAAAGAAACTGCACATAAACCAGAGAGAGGGATGTCACATTTTATTTTGGTTTTACAGAAAATAGCACTAAAAACAATACTCTACTTTAGTTGCAGCAGTGGAGAATAACAGAACACATTTGATGCTACCAAGGGTGTGTGTCACTTTACAGGAACATCTTTACCACCTGGTGCTTCTTATCTAAGTGAGTCTGAATAAAAAAAAAACAACAACAACAACAACAACAAAAAAAAACCCCATTGTGTAACAAAAGACACACTGTTATCAAAGGATGCAGCTCTACATCCTTTGATAACAGGACATGGCTTCCATGTTCTAGACAGTGGAGGAGCATGTGTTAAAAAAACCAAAAAAAAACCCCCAAACAAACTGTAATTAGACTAAAATAAATGTTTTTAACAAGTTAAATGCATATAAATGTATGACAAGCATGAACAGGGCTACTTTCCATACAACCGATTCAGTTAACCTAGTACATAGTACCATCACAGATGGCTGTATGTGTGGGAGAATTAAAAAAAAAAAAAAAAAAAAAAAAAGATATATAAAAAAAACCCGACAAGGGCAAAAGAGACCCATGTGTTAAGCCAAGAGTCCATGTAAGTGCAAAAAGAAAACAAAGAAGATAAAGTTCTTAGTTGAGTATGTGTAAAACTAAAATAAACACACGCAGAGAAACAAAAGAATCTGTTAAAGATAATCTCCCTGTCTGGCCATCTCCTTTCTGGTCCCCAAGATTAGCAGAAGACAATAAAGTCTCATGTCCAATTTAGTGAGTGAATAAAATTCAAGAAGATAATAATAATTACAAAAAATGATAATGAATGGCAGCAGTTGCATTAAGTCATTTTATAACTGACAAATAGACCACAGGTTTAGATTACTTGAAGTTAATCCACAGTGGATATGCAAGATCATCTGTAACTGATCCAAATCGTTTTGTCAAAGAGTAGCTTCGGTTTTAGAATAAAGCTCATGATTAAAACAGTCCCCCCCCCCACTCAGATAGCCTCAGTGACAGGCTTTGGGTCTTGGTTATTTATCATTTTTACAAACATTTTTGATTCTGTGTAGATTTCACTTCTGCTGGTCAAGACTAAATATTTTAAATATTTTCCTACTTTGTATGGTTGTTTGTTTACATGCGGAAACATAATGCAACTATGTATAACACAGGCGATGCTCCTGATTAAAACATTTAAGAGACACCGTTATAGCCCAACTAGACAGATGCTGATGTGAAGAAGAGTGCACAGGCACCGACCGCCTGGTTTTCTTACCTCTTGGGGGTATGGGATGTAACCGGCATATGCCAGAACAAAAGTGCAAAACTTGTTAAAATCCTCCACTGTCCTCCTCCTCCTGTACGGCGGACTGAAACCCTGAAACACAATCACGTTACCGAAGCATTAGCTGCAATAAACCTGCACTGCCAGACATGGCGTTGATATGAACGACGAGTGATCGCCACACTCGTAGCAGAACTGAACAGGGGAGAAACGGCGACTAACACAGGCGAAAGTTTGATTCACTACGCCCCCGCACACACATATTTATCTATAGACATGAAAGTGAACCTTCCTGCCAACCCCCACCGACAAACCCAACTAAAAACGACAGCTAATGTTAGCTTGGTCGGCTAGCGGTAGACCGCAAATAACTCACTAGCTACTGCTAACCAGCTAGTGTCACTATAGTTCAATTAACGGACAAAACAACGAAGCCGCGCGGTAATACACATTACAGACTATCAAGGAATAACAAAGTGCAACAAAAGCATCATTGTCCGCCAGCTGTTACCTTGCGAAAAATCCAGATGGCGTGAATATGATGGTTAGTCAGCTAGCTTTAATGTTAGCATGCTCCGTAATGATGATGGAATGTTTTATTCTCCATGAAGCATACAGTAAGGCTAACTCGCAGGTTTCGTGAAGTACCGTTTAAAGTGGCATTGATGACTCATTTTCATGCGACATGTAAAGTTTTATTTACAGAAAGCTGACAACTTGTTCTAATACCGCGGGAATGTTTGGTGTGTATAACTTGCCAATTTTTTTCCACTGGCTAATATTATATGTCAACATTAGCAGCAGCAAGCTAACGCTAACTAATCAGCAGCTGCTAGTCACAGTGACAACCTCAAATAAGTTGACATTTGCTAACGTCGCTAGCTGTGACTGCAAACTACTCACTGTCAAACAATTATATAAAACACTCACCTCCGACTGAAATGCATGGGATGTCGATGGGTTTATGTCACCCATCTTTACCGAGTAGCCGACAACCTGACGGCTTTGTCGATAACCTGGCAGACTGTCGAAGCTGGCAATCCGATGGGACCGTAAACACTGAAGTTATTTAGCTTTTGCTTGCTAGACAGCTAACGGTAACGTTACCTATGCTAAAACTCGAAGCAACAGTGTTAACTCAGTTTGCCACAAGCAGCAACGATAACACTACTTGGACTCGCCTACAAACGCTAGTCCTATCCGCGCAAAGTTATAAAACGTAATCGCCGACTATCAGCAAACGTTACTATTGTATTTCCATCGAGCTGTCCGGCAATTTCTCCGTTTGATCCAGTTAACAGAGTGCTGAGGGGGGTGGGGGGAACGGTACACTTCGGCTGTCACCAGCTGCCTGCCCCTTGCTGCTGCTTCTTCTTCTACTCCTTCAAAGTTATTTATTTAAGGGAACGACGTGGTGGATAGCGCCATCTTTGGCCAGTAGTGTGAAGGGATAAAAGCAGGCCTGCTTTAAAGGTCTCCTACATTTTAACAAATTCTCTGCTTTGGAAAATATGCATGGAAACTCGAAGGCCCTAAACTAATCGGTCAATACTGACAAGCAGTTTCATAAAAGCGAGGCTTCATTATTTAGTGAGAAACATAACAGATAAAAGCTCAGGGGTCGATTCCAAGTGCTGGACTTGCATTTCGATCTTTTCACTGGAAATCTCAGTATGTCGTCTACAGATATGTTGATGTAAGTAATGGGGTGTCATCATTAGGGTAAAAAAAAAGCCAAAATAAACTGATCACAGACAAAGATACATTTTTTTGGAGTGACAAAATCAACAATCTGGCAACACTCTTAAAAAGAAGGAATGCACTGAGCTTTATATAAGGAAAACCCTTTAGAACATTTAGCCCATTGAAGAACACCTTTGAGCAGGAAGGCGTGTCATTGTCAAGAACCGAAACATTTAAACTTTTTTCTCAAAATATTATTTCGACTTTAATCTTAAAATTTCCACCGTAATCTCAAAATTGTATTTCCTCTTTAGTCTTTATAATCTGTACTTCTACTCCTTGTAGATTGCGCGCTGTCAGAAGAGGGCGCTAATGTGACCCACGAAATCCACCGAAGAAGACTTTTCCTACAGGAAGTCGCCTTTGTGAAATTCCGTTTGTTTTGTTTTGTTTGAGCGTGTTCACGCGGAGGAGCTCAGGCGTTGTGTAGATAACAATAGTCCAAAATGTCGAGCGTTAGACTCGAGGGCTTTCGGAGCTTTTTGACTGAACGCTTCACCGCCGTGGCCATGGAGGTGTTTGGTGAAGTTGAAAGTATCGTTGTGGAGTGCTGTGAGGAAAACAAGCGCCTGCGGAACATTCTGCACATGGTCCTCAACCCCGAGATAAAGTTACACAGGATAGGTTTGTTGCTTTTGGATCCTTGCGTTTCCAGCTGACTGACCTGTATTAGCTGCACTTGAAGAGGAATTGTTAAATTAAAGCATTGCAAGCTTAATGTGACACCGTGTGTAAATACTGTAGGACGTGTGTGTGATGGTTGCGTAATTTAATGCTTTAGTGAGTTAAGACTAAGACTAAAGTGCCCCCTCACATTATAAAGCTGTTAAAATTAACTTTACCTCGATTGGCCTTTACCACTAAACTACTGCGGACATGTTTCATAGGTAGAAACCCATCAGTCTAACACATACAAAATGACCAGTACCAGGTAGGACCCCATTTAACCTTAACAGAACTGATTGTTTGTCTGCTGCACATCCACGTCCCCCCCTCTCACCGCATCTCAAAAGTGCTCTGCTCGACTGAGATCTCGTGACTTTAGAGGCCGTTTGAGTGGAGTAAAGCAATTGTGATGTTCAAGAAACTAGTTTGAGATAATTTGTGTTTTAGTACTAAGATGTCTAAAACTGCGCCATGAAACCGTTACACTCCCACACGGTTACACCACAACCAGCAGCCTGAATCATTGGTACAAAGTAGGGCTGCCACAAACGATTATTTTGATAGTCGACTAGTCACCGATTATTTTTGCGATTAGTCGACTAATCAGATCATGCATCCATTGGACGTAAAACGTACAGCTTATTGCACCAGCATGCATCTGCTCTTATATAACTATCATTAGCTTACAGCTTTAAGTGTTTAAGGTATGTGCTAACTAAAAATAAAGACAAGATAATAGTTTATTAAATTATAATGAAATTTGCAGATTGTTTTGTTGGAGTTTAATAAACTCAGCCGTCTGCTCCTTGATATCTAAAATATAACAGGACACCGGAGTATATTCTCGAGCATCTCACACTTCTGATAATCAGTTGTCTGCTTGACGTTTATTCAGCGGTGTAAAAACTATAACTTTAATCCTAGCCAAACCGATTTACTCAGGAACAAATAAAATACTGAAAAAAGCTAAACAATAGCATTTTTAAGTTATTTAAGTTACTTATATATCATGTTTAACCTGAGTAGCGAAAGACGGCGGTGGGTTTGAAAACGATTTGCCGGGAGTCCGGTGTTCTCACGGGCTCTAGTGAGCCTTGAACCCCGGCTAGCTATCAAGCTGGTGGGTAACAGACGTCTCTGAAAACGTCGGAGCGCTTTTGAAAATATGTGGTGTCTTGATAAACCAAGCAGATATTTGAAGTTTACACAGCTAAGAGTAATATTAAAACTAACTAGCTGCTGCCATTGTTGGAAACTGAGCAGGGCCGCGCTATGAATTCTGGGATAGGTTGGGCTACGAAGTATACACCCGACCCGTCCTTCAAATCTGGGGAAATGAAGGCCGCATTTATCGGAGTCTTCGAATTTGGACAGTTTTCGTCATGTCGCTGTAACGTAATCGGCCTACAAATGCGGGCACAGGAGGATGCGGTTCCTGAATTTGGACACAGCTACGATACCGGACACTGCTTCTTCTTCTTCGAGGTTTAACGGCAGCTGGCATCCTTGTGCATGCAGTGCTTCCATCTTCTGTTTCAGTCCGTTATTACATTCTTAAATCCTACTACTTATTCCTGCGTCTTTTGGGATCTTACAAAGCTTCAAACGACGCCTCAACTATTAAATTAGTCATCGCCGGTTTTAATAGTTGACGTAATCGTGACTAGTCGACTAATCGTGGCAGCCCTAGTACAAAGCATGATTTGTATTTGGATGTTAGAACAGAAAAAGACGTTTTTCCAGTCTTCTGTTGTCCACTGTTGGCGAGCCTCAGTTTCCTATTATTAGCTGATTAGAGTTGCATCTTGATCTTCTGCTGCTTTTGTCCATCTGCTTCAGGGTTTGATGTCTTGTGCGCTCACAGACACTCTTCTGCATACCTGGATTATAGTGAGTGATTTGTTACTTTTCTCTTCCTGTCAGATGAAGGTGGTTTGGCCTTTTTCTTCTGTCCTCTGGCATCAACAAGGGATTTTTGGCTAGAGAACCTTTTTCCCTGGATATTTTATCATTTTGGACCGTATCCTGTAAACTCTAGAGCTGGTTGTGCAGACAAATCCAGGTAGCTTGGGGATTTCTGGAATAATCACACCAGCCCGTCTGGCACCAACAACCATGGCACATTCAGAGTGACTTAAACCTCCTTATTCTAATGCTCAGTTTGAACTTAAGTAGGCCTGCATTCCTGAAACCATTAGATATTTGTGTTGAAGAGCTTTTGATCAGGTGTACCTAACTGAGTGGCTGGTGATTGTGAATAACTCAATAACAGCTGTTCTGCATGGTGACTATTGATTTTTTTCCCCCAACATGGTAAGAGTCTAAGGATAGCTTAGATAAGCTGTTTCCATTTCTTATGTGTTCACTGACACATCCACGTTGACATGTTAAAAGAATCACAGGTTAAGGGGCAATCACCATGACTCAAACTAAAGCAAAACATATATGATTACTATGTAATGTATTCAATAATGGGTTTTTTTTCTATTTCCTATGACAGATGTTAATAACTATGCTGGAGAACAGCCCTCAGAGCCTAACACCAGGATGGACCTTGAAATATCGGAGGGCCTCACTACAAAAGCTAAAGCAGGGCAAATAGAATATGACTTAAGTTGGGATCAGCGACAAGTGCTGACTGAAGCTGACAACTTCATTACACCAGACTGTGTTAAAGAAGAGCATATTGAGTGTGACATAAGTTTGGAACAACATCTGGGGCTAGGTAAAGCCAACAACGATTTTACATCAGACTATTTTGAAAACGGGTCAAAAGAAGAGGAAGAAGAAGACATCACTGACACAAACCAGATTCATGTGGCAGATACCAGACTTGAGGCTTCAGCTAATAGCTCAACTGATGAAGCAACTGAAGATGGAGACTGTACCTCAGATGAGTCAGAAGCAGATTGCCAGATTGAAGGAGGGACAAGTGAGAGCCACCGATTTAAAAAAGGCTCAGAAACTTCAAACACAGAAGTAAGTTTTGCCCTCTTAAATCTAAAGTAGCTTTGCTGAGAATCCAAAATGCTATTCCTAACTTTCCAAGGTCCCACACACACTTTTCAGTAAACGTGCACCAAAAGTAGACAATTGTCTAAATGTTTATTTTATTGGGATTTCTTTTTTCCTTTTATTTTCTGATGCTAAATAGCCAATAGTTGTGGAACTACAACCATTTCCCCCCAAAATCAGACAATAAAATAAGCAAATAAGTAAACAAAAACAGAAATCACTGATTACAACTTATTAGGTTGACAACACCTGAGAGTATCCTGAGAGTTCCTAGAGATCTGCAGGTCTTAATGCTCAATTCCGATTTTTTGATCAAATCCGATTTTTTTTGTCTGCTTGTTCACATTACATATAAAATGTGACAGCAAACGCGCTCCAGTGTGAACCCTCAAAGCGGTCCGCATGCGCAAAAGAAGACATCACACACAACGTGCTCTGTTTAGACTCAGACCAAACAGTATTGTTTGACTGATGGCCCTTAATATAGAGACTTGTTTCAGACTTTACGTTTCCCAATTTTGCTTTAAGTTATAAAGTTATTTTGTTATTTACAAATGCCCTAATAATTATCCTTATTGCTGTTTTAGAGAGGAGCGGTGCTTCAAAGGATAGTTGCAGATTTCTGTCAGAATCTGCAGATTATACAGTACAAATAAAATGTTCACGTTTCTCCAACGTTGTCTTCCCAACAGTTTTACTAACATCTACACTGGATGGCCCGGAAGCGTTCACGATGTCTTCTTGGGTGCTTCTCCGGTGCTGATAATTGACGTCTGTCTTGTGTCAGTGACGTAAAAGACGGATTTAATGCGACATGACCATTCAAACAGCAGTCGCTTTCTAAAACATCAGATATGTATCGGATTCAGTACCGCATACGAAAGTGACCCAGGTCGGATTTGAAAATGTCGGATTTGTGCCGTTCACACTGTCATACCATGATCGGATATGGGTCGCATAGGGTCAGAAAAGTCGGATTTGATGCGCTTTCGCCTGCAGTGTGAACGTAGCCTTAGTCTTTCTCTTCCTAACTTGTGAATTTTCAGCCACTTTTCTGTGCAGATTACTTTACGTTCTGACATGTTTTTAGGCTGTCTTGCTTACACAGCATTACTAAGGCAGATGAATTTAAGTGCCATCAAAAATGCTTAAGCTTGTGTTTCTTTGAGTAGCTGATGGTTGAGGGCTGCTGTCCAATGAGATTTTGTTACTATGTAGTGAAAGCCTCTCTGTGCTTTTGCTGTTACTGCTGCACAACCCCAAAGAATATTGCCACTCCAATGTTTAGCGACTGCCAAGGCATTCTTTCATCAAATGTTGCTCCTTTTATCTCGTAAACCTTTAACTCAACTTTATCTGTCCACGCCACTTGTTTACAGTATGACATGTTGCTTTGCATACCTCAGACATTGAGTTTTGCGAGAATGTGCCATGCAAGTTTTACCTTTAGACTCTGTTTGCGCATCAGTGCTTTACAGTGAAATGTTGCATCACTAGCTCCCTGTCAGCTAAACCTTTCAGCGGGTCTTTTGCTTTATGGAGGCTTTACTTTGCTCGTCTGCTCAGCATTTACATCGTCTGAAAGTTTTATTGGCCATCCACATTTTGTGCTGACTTCCAGTTTCCCTTAGCTGTCATTTCTTTAGTTCACTTAGGATAAGAGACATCTCAAATTCATGGAAATAAAAAGTGTCAGTGAATTAGCTTTCGAAGAACTGGATTTTTTTTAAATGTCTGCATTCTTAGTAGTCTTAATGGGGTTAACTTGAAAGTAGAGCGGTACTTATTAAATAATTGTTTCAAGTCCACATGCAGCTTAACACCACCATCCGGAATTTATTGATGCATGCTTATTCAAGATATGATGTGAAATTAAGCCTGAGTAATGCTCTGAAGTCCTTATAAACATCCTTACAGCTAGTTTGAATCAGTAGTGATACAATCACTGTTGTTCCCAAAACATTTGATGATTCAGCGATCAAGTTTGTTCGATTAAATCTCAGTCCTGTTCTACGGGAACTGTGAGAACCTTTCGTTTCCCATTTTAATAATTACTGCTGAATGAACTGCCATAAGTGATCTAGGATATTGACTGATGAATTGGCCTTAAATTTCAAAAATGAACAGCCTCTATTGATGAAATGCGGGCGAGTGCATTCTGAGTTTCTGGTGCTTCAGAATTTTTATAAATAAAAATTGTACAAGTCTGATGGTTAGTAAAAATGTGTATGTAAGGAGTCTTTTGTACTGCAAAACAGCATTTGGAATTGCTTTTTTGTCCAGATAAATGGTTAATCTATTCAAGAACTTTAAAGTGATGCTTGCTTTGCTTACAGCTATAAGTGGCACTCATTTTGAAGGTAAAGGAGCTGTCACACAAGTTTAGAGAAAAATGTGTCATTACATCAAAGTGCAGGGTTAGTTGGCCAATCCTTTTTCTCAATATACATGATTCCATAATGGTGTCATCTGCAAATATGTGCAGAAATTACTCTTTATGCTTTTAGATGCTTTTATTTGTCTTTTGTTTGTATTTATTTAACAATTAAAATGGACTTTTCTTTTTCTTTCCTTGGGTGAAACTCTTTGGAAGAAGCTAGTGTGCCCCCTGCAGAAAACCATGCTAGAATTTCCAAGGTAAGAATGGCAAGAACCTCAATAATCACCCTCCCAACTTGGTAATAATAATGATAATAATAATAATAATGTGTGTCATACAGGTTGATGCCCATGAAATTCGCCACTGTTGTCCCATCTGAATGCCAGTCGTTTATTGAAAGGCTCAAAGAAGCCTACAGGGACTTTCCTGATGACCAGAAGCCTTTGATAACCAAAATGGGCCTCACAACAGATGTGGAATGGGTGGACTGTGCTTCTGGTAAAGTTCCCAAAGGTTCCCTCCTATCCTACCAGTGCCCTGTGCCATCAAGTCAGGGTTATACGATAAACAGTGATGCTCCCTCTCGGCTGCAGCTTCCTCTATCTCACCATGAACTGGAATCAGTGTCTGCCATTCCTACACTTAGCGCCAAGGAGCAGGAACATATAAATGCCATGCAGGTCACCTGGGAAGAAGCACGCACTCTGGAGCAATCCACTCGTGGCTGTAAGGAGAACATAAAGAAACTGCAGAAGCTGCGTTTGACCAGCCGTTTCAGAGAGATCTGCAAACTCAAATCGGGACAAAGCAATATCGAGCATCTGATATTTAAGATTCAGAAAGGATTTTCTCTGAGCAAAGCAGCACAAATAGAGGAGGAAATAAAAAATGAAGCTTTCGGACAATATTGTCGGCAAATGTGTGTCAACTGGTACCCCTGTGGTTTTGTCGTTCATCCGAATGCTCCGTGGCTGGGGGCGAACCCTGATGGGTTGGTGTACGATTCCAATGAGACCAACAGTTTTGGACTGGTGCATGCTAAATGCGTCAAGTTTCGGAGCTTCATTGATTGCGCTTTCCTGATCTGTCGCAATGGAGTCTTACAGTTGAATAAGAATCACCCGTACTATTGGCACATCCAGGGAGAGATGATGGTTACGGGCACTTCATGGTGTGATCTGTTGGTGTTGTCCAGAGAAGACATGCTGGTTCAGCGTATATACCGTGACAACGTCATTATCAAGATCATGAAGAAGAAATTGGACGAGTTCTTTTTCTATTACTTCTTGCCAGCAAATGTAAAGTTGTCATCGACATCATCAAATTAGTGCTGTATGCTGTTTTTCCCCTATGGGCCAGATTAACGGCCAACATAAGATGGATTAGTGCAGTTTTTTTCTCCACTGTATCACAGAGAAACCTAAAGCATTACTGAAGCATGCAACATTTTCTTTAATTTTTTCACAATAAAAGCATCTTGCTGGTTTAACTCTTGAGCTGAAGAGTTCTGAACCTTTCCAGGTTCAGTATACATGATCAATAGCTTAACTCCACTCAGGTTTTTGCCTAAAATCATTAATACACAGTAACTAAATAGGAGGCTATAGCTTCATGTGGAAAACGCATGTTAGCATGATGTGCTCTGAACATTTGTTTTAAAAAGGACCACATGACTTGAAAGTCATCTTTTCTGCTGGCATTATTGTAAATGTAACTTTCTCATTACTTTTTATTGGAGGTTTATGTATTTGTTGAACTTCTTAATTTATGTCATTTTAGTTTAGTTTCTTTAAAAAAATAAAATCTGCCAGACCTTAGATGCAATTATTATTTGTCACTTTTCCGTTAAAGAGTTGGACTGTTTTTGAAATAAAAAGTTTAAAGAGAAAAACATATTTCTGTGTTGGTTTAAAGTTCTTGTAACTAATGTGTCAACTGCTGTTTTTGACTGTGTCAGTCCAACTGACATTACCCCTTACAAAGCTCATTCTTTGACATTTTGACCCATTTCAAGTCATCGATCTTCATCTTTGAGCTACAGTAAAACTGTATCAGGTCTTCTAAAACCCTTTACCATCTTCCACTGTTTGTATAAAGGTCATTTTTTATTCTTACAGTTCTCCTGACTCTAACTCCTGTTATCCTTCAGATTTCCAGAACTCTTCATTATGTTTACATGTACCTTTAACTTCAACCCCAGGTCATATTTGGTATGCTTTTATAGAGTTGCACATTTTGTAAATACAATTGATATGAAGATATGAAGAAGCAGCGAGGTCTAGGTTAGCACACAGCTGTGTTTATAACAGAAAGTTTAACTTTTTCTATGCCTGTTATTACCAAGCTGATCATGCAGATGAGCAACTATTTCTGGTGTAAACCTCTTAACATCCACAGGTGGCTGGTGAACCACTTAGAGTGGCATGGGCACTCGAAGCGCTTTATACAACATGCCTCCTTCATTCATTCACGCAAGCACTTTTTCCTATGCTCAAGCACTTTCTAACACTGATATTCCAGTGGATGTATCGGAGAGCAACTTGGGTTTAGTACCTTGCCCAAGGATATTTTGCATGCAGACTGGAGCAGCTGGGGATCAAACCACCAACCCTCTGATTAGTAGCTGACCTACTCTAGCTCCTGGGCTACAGCCACTGAAAGCAGGAAATATAGCAGTCCAAACATGAAGATGTGAAAGCATGGATGACTTTTTTTTTGTTGTCTTTTTAAAATAAAATATATTTTAAAAAAAAAGAAATCCTTTTTTGGGCCTGATGAAAGGATGTTGGGAGTAGGATCACTGAGCTGATCGTCTGCATAGCGGTGGAAATTAGGACTCTACAATAAATATATTGTAAATAAATATATTTTTATATATGTAAATATACCATTGCCCTTTTGAATGTTGGAGCGCTCTTTTGCAAAAACATTAATTGTGCAGGTTCAAAACACTGCTGCAATCAATGGAGTGCTTTGTATGTAAGATAGCATTGTGTCAGAGGTGCCTGTGCTACTCTTTGAATTGATGGCAGCAGAAAATTGGAGAATATTCTAAGGGGTGAATTTGTGTCCCAAAGATGAAAACATCCTTTAGAATAACAGCTCCTCACTTTGGGAACATTATTCTAGCTTGGTGACAGTCAGTATGTGTTAGGATGCCTGGGTCGTTGACCCAGAGTTTTGAGTTTATTATGTTATTTATCATTTCTAGTCTTTGGTTTCTTTGTTAGAGTTCTGTCTTATGGTTTATGTCTCTGTGTAATCCTTAGTTGCTATATCCCCGTGTCCAGTCAGTGTCTGTGTCTGCCCTGGTCCCACGTCTCTGTTCCCTCTCTTGCAGTGCCTGCGTGTGAGTCTGTGTCTTTAGTTCAGTCTGTGTTATGTTTCCTGTTTTACTTTGAAAGTCCGTGTCTTATGTTAATGTATCTGGTTTTGCTTCCCCTGTTTCATTAGGCCTGATTTGCCCCAGCTGTGTTTCCCTCCTGTTGCTCATTCCCTGATTGCTCCCTCTGTGTATATAAGCCCTGTGTTTTCATCTGTCCGTGTTGCGATCTACCCTTATCTAGCTGTGTGTTCTGTCTGTGTAAGTGTATTTTGTATTCCTAGTTTTGTTACCCTTTTGAGTTCAGCATTAAAGCTGTTTTGAGTTCACGTTCTGCCTCCGAGTGTCTGCACATTGGGTCCTCCTACTACCACTTCTGCCTGCACACAGCCATCACATAACAGTATGGGTTGTTTGGAATTATCAGTACATAATTCACAGCATTATGACCATTATCTGTCTTATGGTTTTATCCCTTTGCAGCTTTGCAAACCTAAGGTGTTCTGCCATGTGCTTTTCTTAGAGACGAGAGGCTTTTCCCTTGTATACCTTCCAAACAAGCCATACTTGTTCAATGTTTTTCTGATTGTACTGTCATGAACTTAAGCATTTAACATGCTAACTTCTGTAGCATCTTAGATGTAGCTCATGGTGCTTTTGTAACCATTGCATGGTCTTATTTTGATGATCATTTGATCAGCAACACCTATTTAGCCACTTAATTCCCATGAAAGCAATGAGAGCCTACTGAGTGTTTTACAAGACAATTTAGAAAGTGACAACTTTCTTTTTCACACGACTGTATAAATGGATTATCTTGACCCAGGGATGACATTTAGATTGAGAATATGGGAAAGACCCCATGAAGGAGGGCCGAGGATGGGGAGAATTCTCCTATGAAGACAAGACAGGAGCCTTTGTACCAACACCAGCAGTTTATATGGACAATGTGGCCAGCTATTTCAAATGCAGTACACAGATCAAAGAAAATTTTAATATAACAGCCCCAAGAAACACGTTATTTTATTCAGAACCTCCATGTAAATCATGCTGGAATTCACCAGTCCTGGTTCATTTTCTTATTTTTTTTCACTTATGATCTGCCCAGATAAAATAAAAACACATTTTTCATCCGTCATTTTTCATGACGGATGTCATCCATGAATCCAACATGCAAATTAAAAAGGGTTTTAATCCATCCAGCTGTTATTTTACACACACACACAGAGCTCTGAGCTCTGAGGTAGATAATTTCCTCTGTGGTCCTGTAGGGGGTGCTGTGTCCACCCACCATGATCAGATTTCTTGATGACGTAACGCAAGGCTGTGTGTTTTTGCAGCTGGATAGGACATCCCTCATCAGAAACGCGCTGTCATGTTTCACAGTAACCACATTAACCATTAGCCAGCAGACCACAGGCGTTTTTTAGTCACACTGTGTCCTCGTGGACCTTTTTTTTGGTCAGGTTGACCGGATGTAGATATTTTAAAATTACCAGCTCTTACCTCCTGCTGCTGCAGCTGTCGCTCTCACAGGCACTCGGCTCTCCTCCAGCCCAGCCCGCGACTGCTTCTCCCTACACAGCCTGTTATTTTATTATTTTTTATTATTAAATTTAAATTTGCAATCATGGGTATCAATAAGACGTACATGAGGATCGCCTATGCTTCGTTTGGTACGATCGTGGGCTTTTCAACCTTTCTGGTGTGGAACTTCGTGTACAATCAGCCTTGGACTGGAGCCATGGGAGGACTGTCAGGTGAAGTAAACACTCTCTGCAGCGATACATGTGATGAGTGTGAGGAGCAGTGAATGAGAGATTTATTGGCATTTATGGGAGCGTAGAGTTAGAGATGGGTCACAGGTATAACTTCTATTTCAAGGTCAGGTCATCTAACTTTGTGATACATGCCGCAACTAAATGTGTGCCTAAATATTGCAGTTTAAAAAAATTTCTCATTACCTGACTTTGTTTTTTGTTGTTAAATTTGCTGTTTGTCTTAAAGGCCTTAAAATCATCAGATGCCACTTTATGTTCATAAACTTCTACACAAGTGTCTTTTTTAAATAAAAAGTTTAAATATGTTCAAGACCACGAAAAACCCAAATCCTATAAATCTAATTAAAATAAGTCGCTCTGTGTTCATCTGAATTATGAATGAATTCTCAGAACATTTAGACAAATAACACTATCCACAGTAGAAGAGTCTTTTTCGGTGGTTTTCACCATCATTTATTAACAAGCATAATAGCATTCCTGCTTGTTTGTACTTTAACCTGTTCCCGCTGGTGAACACCTACTAGATCAACCATTAGAGTCTCCGTTCTCCAATGTCAGTTTTTAAAGGACATTTTTAAAACCTTTCCAACCCTGAATCACCAGTACTTTGTATTTTTGAAAACCACTTTTTTTTTCTTTCAACCTTTTCATGCAGATGTTGGTTGTACTGAATCAGTCTCTACAAATGAATGACTTACTGTGGACATTGACGGTAAATAAGGGAGCGTGATGTATAATTCAAGTATATCCGAGTATAATCCGAGTACAGATTTATACCTGGTTAAAGGGCATTTCTGTGCAAACTCACAATGAAAGGAAAATATGTCAACATTGCAAAAGAAAGGCTGTTGTTTTAGAGCAGTAGCATTTCCTTTACGACTGTGCTGCTTTGAGTTCAGATCATGCAGATTTTTATCATGCAGTGTGAACATATGGACAATGACTTGACAGGATGTTGGTCACAATTTTGTAAGTCTATAAATTGCAATGTTAGATCCTGTTAGGTTTGCCAAAAAGATAAAAATGCTTCTGTCCGTGCACAGCCGTGCAACGGTGATAAAAGAGTTGCATCTGGAAATTTGACCTTTGAAACTCTATTGAGGTTTACAGATGAGCATCTGAAACCTCTGCGCTCATCTGCTGATAGGGTGTAGTGTACTCAGTGTTAGCAGTTGTTAAAGGTGCATTTTTACCAAAGATCAAACAAGTTAAAGTACAACAGTGGTGTCATCTTTTTGTGCAGTTAGTTAGTAACCGTTCCTAATTACATTGGTAGTAACACATTAATCTAACTGAAAATGAAGAGCTGCATTTTCTTTGTCCATCAGACTGGGGCGTAATTGACGTGCCTGATTTATTTCACAGTCAGTCAGCGTTGAAAAGAATTGGGCTATTGATTTTAATCAAAACTGTCATTTTATTAACACAATATCAGAAATAATCCAGCACATGAAGTAGAGTAATGGTTGTTGTTGTATGCTTGCATACAGGCTGTCCAACCCAACTTCTTTTTTTAATATATAAAAAACCTAGCACACAGTAAACAGTTAAAGGTCCATTTGCACCATACCATGTGTTTCTCATTCTTTTTAAAATACATATTGATATAATATCAAGATTTTGAATTCTTTTACCCACAAGTAAATCTGAATCTGATGCTGTGGGACCACAAACATGTTTACATGATGATGAGTCATCCCACAGGAAAGAGCAAAAGTATATCCTGTGCATCTTCACTGATCTTCAACTAATATAAAAGTTGTTGCACTTCCTTCTGTTGCAATGACAAAAACAGAAGTGTGATTTATTGACTCAGCATTTGGCAGCATGCTGTGTCATGATCCAACATTCATTGATCATATAAACAAAAGTTCATGACCAGTCAAATTTATTTCAATGACTGGTATATGCAGTCATGTGAAAAAGACAGTTTTCACTGTGAAAGCTAAGTACACTCTTACTTCTTCCATATGAATTAAGAGGGTAAATAGTGCACCTGATTAAATGATTCAGCAAGTGTGAGCACCTCTATAAAAGCAGATGTTTTGTTAATTTTCTAGGATCGAGCTTTCAAGTCTTTCCGGAAGTGACACTCCAGCAAATTTACAATAAGGTTAGACTCAAACTCAAAGGAGTTTCTGAACAAGTATGGCTCATTTAGAAGGGATACAAGAGAAAGCCTCTTTTCACTAAAAAGCACATGCACTATAATGCACTGCATAAACACCTCATACCGACTGTTGAGCATGGCAGTTGGAAGGTTGATGATTAGGGTTTTTCAGCCATAGGACCTGAGCTCCTGAAGTGGCATCTTGTAGTCACTAAATCAACCATGAACTGCTTTGTATACCCAAGTATTCTAGAGTCAAATATGAAGGCTCGTGTGTTACTTAGCTAAAAGTGGGTTATGCAGTACAACAATGTTCCCAAGCACTCTAGCAAATCTATAACACAATGACCAAAAGAGAAAAGAATTAAGGTGTTGCAATGAACCTCAATGAACTCAGCAAACAAAGAAAAGTGGGCCAGAATTCCTCCCAAATAATGTCAGCGACTAATAAAGTCATAATGAAAACCATTACTTTAAATTATCGCCGCTGAAGGTGGTGCTACAAGCGTCTGAATCATGAGGTGTACTTAGTTTTTCACAGGCAATTTCACATGGCTGTATGATCAGTCCAGCTGTAAGTGTGTTGTTTACTACACATTTTTAATGTTAGTGTTAATTGACTTTTTGAAAACATAAAAGTCATTAATGGATAAAGTGAACAAAAAACTAGGCAAACAGTTGATGTTAGACAGAACATACAGTTAGCTTGTATGAATTACAAACCAATCAAACAAAAAGAAAATGTGAGCATATAAGGAAAACAGCTAGGTATGATGGCTTTAAGATTACATTCAAAGTTAGAATAATGTCCCAGAAGTGAGGAGCTGTTATTGTAAAGGATGTTTTCCTCTTTGGGACACAAATTGGTCCCTCAGAGTATTTTCCAAATTTCCAAGCTGCCATCAACTCAAAGGGGGTTTAAAACGTACTTCACACAAGTTTAATCTTTAATCTTTTCCCCACTGATGAACTCAAGGAAACTGAAATCAAACACTTGAGAATCAGAACTCTTATAGATACCACCAAATACAGATTCTCAGCCAGTCTCACTGTAATATTCAGTATTCCTCCTATCAGACTTAGTTTTCAGCACCAGTCCTGACGTAAGGCTTAAAGGTTAGTAAAACAAGAGCTTTAGCATTAAATCTGAATCAGAGAGGAGTTGAATATGTGCACAACAACTGCAGCTCTGTTACAGTGCAACAATAAAATTAAAAAAGTGTAATAATGTGGAAATGTATTAATGCATTTACATATTATTAGAAAATGCCAAGAAGATGGATCATAATCGTGTAAAACCTGTAGTACTGTGCTTTTTGAACAGACTCATGAAGCTGAAAGTTAACTTTGCTGTCTGTACCTGGTCTCTTCCCTCAGGTGTGTTGGCACTCTGGACCCTGATCACTCACATCATGTACCTGCAGGACTACTGGCGGACCTGGCTGAAAGGCCTCAGGTTTTTCATGTTCATTGGGATTTTCTTCTCTCTGCTGGCACTCGCAAGCTTTGTTGTTTTCCTGGGCATTGGCACCCTATCCAAAGACAGTGAGTTGTTCGGCATCACTTTCTGGTCTCACTTCATTTTTTTTTAATGTATATTGTTCATTACCAAACAGCTCTGTGGTGTACATAATCAGACTTGTTGCTATGTGAAATCATTGTTTATCAATTACTTATTTCACATAGTTTTATTATTTGACCCAGTACTTTGCAGCCAGCATCTTTTACTTCACAGAAGAAAGGGTTCAGTTAAAAGATCACATTAATGCCCATGGTTGTAGAGTGGGATATTTAATGTGTTTAGGTCCACAAACCTTTATCCATATAGTGTAGTAATCTCCACTCTATCTATCTATCTATCTATCTATCTATCTATCTATCTATCTATCTATCTATCTATCTATCTATCTATCTATCTATCTATCTATCTATCTATCTATCTATCTATCTATCTATCTATCTATCTATCTATCTATCTATCTATCTATCTATCTATCCCCTATGAGCTCCCGTTTGAATTCAGAATTGAAGTTAAGATCATTCACCTCTTCTTGAATAATCAGGCCCTGTCATATCTTAAAGACCTCACAGTACCTTATTATCCTAACAGCGTCTTCCTGTTAAAGGCAGTTTTTCCTTCCGACTGTTGCCAAGTGCTTGCTCACAAGGGGTTATTGTCAAAGCGCCCTGAGGGAGCTGTTGTGTGGATTGGTGCTATATAAATAAAATTGAATTGAATTGTGTGTCTCTGTTTTCGCAGCCTTCACTGACCCTCAGAGTTTCTTCCTGTCCTGTGTGTGGAGCGTCATGACCCTGAAATGGTCCTTCATGCTCACCCACGCTGCTCAACAATACCGCATTGAGTTTGAGGACATCGGTATCCTCAGTGACTTCTGAGGGAACGTCCTGCATCTCACAGAAGATGCACATACTTTGCTCTCACAGTGTGGAGGTGATGAAGGAGTAAAAAAATAAACCAGCAGTGCTTTTTTTCTTTTCTTCATGCAGAGCATCATGACCTTGAACAGGGTCTCCACGTCACCATGTACTGGTTCATTTTTTAATTCTGAGCAGGATTTTTCACTGACTTCTAAACTTTTCTGATAAATCCAGCCGCGTTTTATACGAGCCCAGATAGATTTTATTTTCTTACTTTTTCGTTCACCCCTGAATCTACACAGTGTCCTCTTGGTAAAACATTTCTAGAATATGATCAAATTTTTAACCACATCGCAGTAAAAGAACGTGTTGCAAATTTACAGACTCTTCTGTGAAAACATTCAGTTCAATGCTGCAGCCACTAGGGGGTATCACTCTTCCAGATATAAATGTACAGTTCATGGGCGTTTCTTATCACTCCATCTGTGTGATATTTGTATTTAAGGTGTTTTTTTTACTAGCTTACAGGTTGTACATTGAGTAATCAAATGACGAAATCGGATCACAAAGCACCGGTCCCTTGGTTAATACAGTGATTTAAAGCTGATATACATTCACACACTGCTTTAAAAGTGCGTCGAGGCCTTATTGAAGGCAGGTAAGCCTGAAATCCTTCATCATTTAGGCTTTCCTGTGAAATTCCAAATAAGCACCACATATCTTGGTACTGTATGTTTCTGAACTTTGAACCAGCATTTTTAATGTATGAGTGATTTTTTTGTTTTTTATTTTATTTTTTGTCTGTGTGACAAAAAGCATTCATTGGGCCGTGATGACACTGTTACGCATACTTCAGTAATCAAGTTACTTTGTTTTATATCATCCATGTGAAACCCGATTATGGACATTTATACTGTAAGGTGAGTCTGAAAACTCCTGTGTGTGAAGTACACTTTGTGCATCCGCATGTATCATTTGACTGAATGTAGGAGTGTGTGTTTGTACAGGAGTGTGTCTAAGAGTGCTGTTAATAAAGTCTGAAAATGTGCATGGCCAAGAGCTCTTCCTCTTTTCTGACCAGGAATTTCTTTGTTTCTTTTGCACTTTCTGTTCCTCTAAAATTTTTAATGTCTGCTGTTCTTTAAAAAATACAACATCCCCCCCATCAAAAAAATAAAAAATAAAAAAATAAAAATCACAAAGCTTATAATGTGAGTATTAGAAACTTTAATGGAATCAGTTTGAAAGTGTCATGCACTCCTCTTCTGACTAAGCCCGGGGCAGAAGGGTCAGTGTTTTTAGGCATTAAAATGTGATTTGCACCCTGACAAGAATGAAGCACTTCTCCCACCAAGCCGAGCCACCCTTATGAAGAGAAAACATCCCCACTGCATTGCAATAGCAACAGTAAATGCAGGCAATAACCTGCACTTTGAAGTTGGGCAATTATTCCATTTATCCACATTTTTATTTTGTCCCTCAAAGGAAAGGTGGGGGGTGGGGGAGGCTGGTGCAGGGTGTTTTTTTTTTTTTTTTGCTATATGATTTTATTAAAGCAGCTGCCTGATAGAAGCACTTTGAAGTTGATGTGAAAAATATGTGAGCGAATTTTTACAGTGCTATCATTTTTTGGTGTTCTATCGCTCATTAAGTTATTTGTTAGGAGAAAAATATCTAGCGGAAGAAAAAAAAGTGTCCCCTTAATTCCATCCTGCAGTGCTCATTAAGGAAAGAACTCCTGCTATGCTGAGGATTAAAAGAAGTGAATTTTGGCATGGTGCTTGGTTATTTACTATATTTATCAATAACTTTGATCCTGGAAAAGCCACCATGATTATTTCACTTTGTTGCTGTCCTACATCCTTCCTCTGCGTTTTACCAACATTTTTGTGGTGCTTATATCTTAATTGCATTATACTGGTTTGTTTGTAAGCCCGGAGAGTCTCGCAGCATCAAGGTAATTGCGATGTTGTGGTTAAATCACCATGGTAACGTTGTTTTTATCTGGCTGTTATAAACTTCGACATTAAGAAACTGAAAAACAATCCAGCTCACTTTCCATCAAGCGGGCTGGGGGCTTTGGAACCAAATGCACCCTATTAAGTTTATACACCAGCCTGTAAAATGTGCATGTGTGTGTTTGTGTGTGTGTAGTATGTAAAGAGAGGGAGGGGTCTCTTTTTATTCAATTACAGGACTCCTTTCTACCCAAATCAAGGGAGGAAGTTGTCTTGACTGGCAGTCTGGCAGAGTGTGGAGAGACTGGAAACAATAGTTTAGACATTCAAATAACCCAAATATCCTAAACATCCTGTATAATTACACACTGCAGAGCAAACACAAGATGACTGTTTAAATCTATAGCAAGCAACTGGCAAGAAGTAAAGATGTTCCTTTGCATGCAGCATACACTTACAGTCAGAATTTGAGTGTCTGACTTCAGTTATAGAACAGCAAATTTGGGCCTGTTCACGTGTTCACACTGGCACATGAAAGTGAACAGTTAGAGCACATTTAGCTTTTGTAGATGTGTCAACAGTCTGTTCACACTTATATATTATTATAACACCATTAGCATCAAAATGCATAGAGAGAAAGAGAAACTTGGTCCAAATTTTAAATTTTTTTATTGCAAAGTGAAAGTATTAGTAGATTATTGGATATTTACTTTTAATTACATTGCATTTTCATTTCAGTTTGCTCCACTGTTGTTATTTGACTGCAAAATATAAGGCGACTTCACAAAGTGTGATGTATTTTTTTGTATTTAACTAACCATGTTAAAAATAAAGTTAAAACTGCTCCCTGAGCAGTGATATTAATCCAGTTTAAGCCATATTATGCATTATGATTCTACAGCTCAAAAAAATATTGGGAAACATGTCAGATGTGGCTGATTTAAATATTTGAATTGAAAAATATGCAAACCATTGCATAATTTATTGAGAACAAGATGGTGCTGCCAGTTGGTGAAATGCAAAATTGTCAACCCTGGGAGAAAATTGACATCAAAAATCAAAGTTAAGATTTTTCAAGTGGTGCAAGAAATTATGTAGGTGCAGAAATTACTTGTACTTGTACTTGTACTTGTACTTGCCTTTAAATATGTGTACAGCACTGTTTCAGCTTATATATCCTCTGCTTCTGAGCATTTATTTATAGCATTAAACCAGTGGTTTTTTAAAGTTTTGATGACTGAGTACATTTTTGGGGAAACTGAAGGGTTCACAAGAAAATTGCACATATCAAATGAGGTCAATATTTTTATGCCTGCTCAGAGGATAGCGCTTCATATTGATAATTTGTACTGTTTTAGAGGGTTTTTTTTAATCATATACCCAATTTAACATAAAATGGTAAGCAAATACAGGTGTTTGTAATGGCATTAAAGTTTCTGTTCCATTTTAGCATGGAGCCCTAATTTATTTTAATTAGAAACACCTTTGTCTAAATACTATTTTCTATCAAACTGTGGCTCCTGTGGCTGCTACATTTCCTTAATACCAGGTGTATTTATCAGTGTTAGGAAAGTTTAGTCTGCTCTAACAGAAAGAGAAGAAACTCTCTGGTCTCATTCTGCACAGCTGTTTCATAGAATGACTTGACCTGCAGATAAATCAGATGTACAGTAGTGCATTCTTGTCCTGCTGCGCTCATAGACCACATGAAACGTTATCAAGGGCTGTGACTGCCTCCATGGACTGCACCTTGAGAACCCTGGTATTAAAATTGTTAGGGGGCAGAACAAATGTTTAAATATATTGCTGGAATTTCACATTTTGATACCTCATGTTACTTTGACATTTGCACTGTATGTAAAATATAAACAGCCAGGTGACTGTAGGAAAGGAAACAAAACAAAACAAAACAGGGTGGGCAAATTTTTTTCCCAATGGGCCAAATGAGAAACTGGGACTGTTGTGGAGGGCCACACTGCTGGCCCTCCACAACAGTCCCACCAATAATCTTTTTTTTGTGGCCATCCACAATAGTCCTACCAACAAGCTTATTCGCCACACCAATAGGCTTATTGGTGGGACTGTTATGGAGGGTAGCATCAATAGGCTTATTGGCGTGGCCCTTGGGACAACAGTCCCAGTTTCTCATGTGGCTCCTTGGGAAAATTAGTTGCCCAGGCTTGGTCTTTAACATAGTAGAAGAAGCAGTACAACTGTAAAAGTGTTGGAGATGTATATCGTACTGGTATTGTAGTGTTCAATTTCTTGAATGAAGTAAAAGTACTTTTACTTTAGAGTGGCAGATAGAAGGTGAACAGGGATTTACGGGTTTGCTGGCTTTTCCACTGCGATTGATGAAAAGCGGAATTAATCATACAAAAATGAAGTATTTGATCTAAAAAAAGAAGCACCAGGAAGAAAAAAAAAAGCGAAATGAAAAGAAAACATCTTGAATTGGTCGAGAACCAGATGGCCGCTTTGACATTAAGAAGTCGCTTTGGCATTTTAAGAAGGCAGTCCCAGAATGATTTCCGAGGAACTTCCGCAAAGCATGGTACAAAGCCCACAGATATTTAAGCAATATCCATAGCAATTTACTGTTTTATTTACAAACTGAAACATATGTTTCTAGACCTTTTGCAGCCCCCCCCCCTCCGTCCAAGCCCTTCCTTTTACCACACTGATTTACTGATGCAGGATTCCTCCCCCTTTTTCCGCTTTTCTCTTTCTATTTTTGACCTCTTTCCTCCTCATCTGTCTGTCTTCATCTGCACCGACCATCACTCATCAGTCAATTGAACCGGCTGTTGACAGCACGCTAGATGGCTTACCTTTACACTCATCTATTGTTCATTGCTCCTCTGATGTGTTTGTGTGTGCGATGCTCTCTCCGCCTCTGGGACCACTGCGAGCTTGCATCTGAAACATTTTAGAGAGACACATATTTGCTGTTTTAGAGCACAAAGGGATATGCCATGGCAGAGGCTGTTTGAAGTGGCTTCACAGGGGGAACCAAAACCAGAGCGAGGGATTTGAGAAACCATAAAGAAACGTTAACGCAATGTAACTTTGGTAAGGCCATCTAATCTAATGGAAGTGGGGCCTGATTCAATGTGAAGGCAGACCCCTTTGAAGCTGGCTCTGTTGATGTTTCTAATGCAATAGCTCTGCTTGAGAAACGCAACATTTCCCTCCACCTTGCAGACAGTGCTTTACTGGAACGCCCGACAGAGCAGGATGCGTGATAGCGTCTAATCCTGGAAATTCCAGGTTCACACTGCTTCCAGGAACTAGCATTTGAAGAGTGAGTTTTTAGACACTTGACCTGACAGGGATCTTTATCTGAAGAAATATCGCTCAAACTGATTCATGGTATGTGTGTATGTTTTGTTTGGGGGTTTTTTTGGTCTAAAAAGGACCATAGAAAGCCAGAAAGGTGTTTAATTGCCTTCTCATCTCAAAGGAAGATATTCAGACATTGTAGACTTAACGCCACAAGCTTTTGGCTTGGTGTTGAATGTACACTACATTTCACATATGGTAAAAGGTCATTATTGTGTTTCTGTTTCACATTCAGTTGAAAAAGTGCTGTAGAAAGAGTCTCTTCCTCCCAAACAATACTTGCGGCTTGATAAGCTCATTTAAGAAGTTCACACTGAAACAGGATTTTCCAAGTGAAGTGGCCACATGGTCAGCGCTGATCTGCTGACTCACTGTCAGGCTTACTTACAAGAAAAGTGAACCTAACATGGTGAAGTTGTGTGGCTGACTCAGCAGTGAAAATGACTCTCATGTGATGGTTTTCTATATATAGAGCTTGATCACATCAGCGTCTTTCTGCCTAGCTGTCTAGAGTCAGCACTAAGTTTAAATTAAAAAACATTTGGGGGTGTGGGTCATGTTGACTACAGAGGCAGCTTTGATAGAAATCCAAATATCCTTATTTGTGTTTACTTCCAATAAAGTTCAGGCCCAAATGTACTTGCAATGTGTTGCCCTTGTAATTCATTATCAGATTCACGGGGCGATCACAGGACGTGCTGCTTGCACATATGGAGATGATATGATGTAACAGTGAAGCAACACACATGCACACCTACCACTTGTTTATACCTGCATGTTTAACGGATGTCTTTTTGTGTGTGAAATAAATCCCTCAACACACTTGATCAAGAAAGAGAAATACCGCTTTCACATAACACACCTTTAATTCAGTGGTTCACAAACTTATCTGCCACGTATCAGTCATTACTAAAAAACTAAACAAAACAAGCGGGCCCATTTATTTTCAGCAAACTCTCATATTTAATCAATTTAGTTCCCTCCACCTTGCAGACAGTGCTTCACTGGAACGCCCGACGGAGCTGGTTGCGTGATAATGTCACTACACATTCCCACCCCTTCTTCTGTCTTGTAGCCATCATGCACTGTTTCTTCTTCTCTGGATGTGCCAGAATGAGTCCCATGACTCTTTTTTTCCAGCCTAACCTGCTGCTCCGCCTGCACCAACCCAGTGTGTGTTATCCCCAGCTCAGCTGTGAGCTCCACTGGGACTGTTTGTAATGTGCCACGGATGGACCCCAGCACTTAAACACTGTAATCAGAGCCAGAGCAGGATATTGGCTAAATTACACATGAAAGCAGGGACATTTGAAGGAAGCCCGAGTGCTAAATATTATGATAAATTACAATCTAATATGAAGAAGGCACAGCTAAACAAGAATAATAGATGCTTGTGCGCAGCGGGGGTAAACACAAACCTAGAAAAAGTGTGTCAATCAAGCTCACCTCGAGGTCTGTTCAGGAGCATATCTGGACCATCGATTGTAAGACTCCAACAGCAAATGAATTTCACCAGTTGTGAGAAGTTTTTTTTTATTTATTTCTGCATTATGAAGCATGAACAAAAGTTGTATGTGGAAAATACTTTTCAGTGTTTTTAAGAGCTTGTCAGTGCTGGCGGATGGATTTGGTCATTTCAAATCAGAGATGAAAGCCTGGGAGAAATATTCTCATTTGGATTTCTGGAAACAGATGAGAAGAGTCTGTATCATAAATATCAAATTTAGGTGAACAGACACCAAAGAGGCAGGAAACTATGAGAAACAAAGAGCCTGGTGAGAATTATAAAAGAGTACAGTTGATTAAGGATATCGACTTCTATGTGATATGGGCTGTTGTTGTTTTTTTCCTGCTTCTTCTTCTTCTTCTTCTTCTTTTTTTAAATTTTGTCTACCTGCCCAGGGGAAATGGTTGCCCATTTTGCAGTGAGCAAACTCTGATGTAATTACCACTAACTGTGTGTTGTCTCTGTAAAACAAAATAAAATAAAAAAGTCATTAAAGCAGTGGAGTGTCTTTTTTTTAATGTACTAAGTCTTGTACGGGATTTTTTAGTGCTGAATAACCTGTTGTGCTTTTGAGATGTTGGCGGGTGGAATTTATGAGCTGTTTCCAGTCTTTATGCTAAACTATGTGTAACTCTGCAAATAAATAAATAAATAAAATGAATGAATACATTTCGAAGCCTTTCTTTAATCAAAAAGGTCCCGAACCAGGAAAGGCAGGAGGTTTGACTCTGTGTTTAGATCATTCACACCTCTCCTCCTCATTATTAGTCTTCAGGCTCCCACCACCACCGCCACCACCATCCCCCACCTACCATGCACCTTCACCCCACCGCACACCCCCCAGCCTACTCCTCCCGAACCCCTCTAAGTGGATACCCCACAGGAAGGGCTTCTCCACGGAGGGGAAATGGGTCCCAGATGTCTGCCTTTGTGTCACTATAAGCTCCTGGGGAGGGATGGAGCTCTTGAAGGATGGGTATGGTTGTAGTGTGCTGTGTGCAAACTTCAGTAACTGCGGGCAGGAGGGTGAGGAAATTCTCAGGGGTGAAGGTGAGGAGGAATTCAATGATTGGTTCCTTTTGTAAGGCCAGTATGGATTTCCAAACACATCACTTACGATCGGTCACGCCGCTGCGCTCCTACCAGCTGAGTTTGTCACCGCGGAGTCACATGATGGTAATTGAATTGACTGCATTACAGACATAAAGATATTTCCCCCTGAACTTCAAAGTGTAAGCGTGGCTACTCTTCAGTGCAGTATTTCAGTCAGGCTAAAACCATATGGTGGAGAGACAGAAACAGACAACATACTGGCTTTTTGGATATCCAAACCCCCCTGTGTGCGTGTGTGTCTGTGTATGTAAGCCTATATAGTGTATGTTGATATATTGATATGTGTATGATCTATTTTCAGTTCTAAAAAAAGCTTAATTATGACCCCTGTGGAAACAGAACAAAGATGAGAGCAGGTCTGAGTGTTTAGTGAAACATTATGTCAGGACTTTGACAAGGAAATGAAATGTGCAACATCAATCAGCCTATGAGGATCGAGATCAAACGAGCCTCCACACTCCTGCATCTGGTTCTGTTTGGACAGCCTCACTTTCCCCCCCCCCCCTTGTCCCTCTCCTTTCTTCTCCTTTTTCTTTCCCCCCCTTTTCTCATTCTTCTCCCATTCTCTCCTTCTTTTTTCCGCCTCTTCTATGCGCCACGACATTCTTGTAGGCCTACTCGCTTATGTTTGCTCATTTTTTCCATGATGGTGGCACAGAGCCACGGCTTCGCTAAAGGTAAGCAGCAGCTTCCGAGATTAGCCTGAGCAACGATGACTTTCCTGTCCTTCCTTTGGCTCCACCAGAGGTCCCAGCAGGCCTCAGTTTTAATACCAGTTAATCCTTAAGTTGACTTGGCCGCTTATGTAAATGTAACCTCATATAATTCCCCGTTTCTGTCCACAGCCTTTTGCTTTGATGACCAGATGAGTTTTTTTTTGTTTTTCTCTCTGTTTCTCTCTCTCTTCCAAGTTGATTGAACCCAACTGGGATTGAGCTACTTTCCGCTCTCTGTGAATGAAATGTAAACCAGTGCAATCATGGGGCTCATCAAAAATCTTCTGAACCACTCTCTTCGCATTCGATCCTTCAAATACCGCGCCAATCACATCCAAATTGTTGGCTTGAGGCTGTCGGGCAGCATATAGAAACTGATACGAGGTTTTAGTTACGATCCATAAAACTAGTGTTTGTAAATAATACCAGTTTCTGAGTGTCTTTACGCGAAGTTTCTGAAGTTTCAGAAACATCAAAGATGTAACCAGCTTTATGGACATGGAGGTGTTGAAATGTAAAGGCTGTCGCTGAGCATGCTGTCATCAAAAAGTACAACATTTCTACAGCTCAGAGCAGCAGAAAACTCCCCGCAAGACTTCTCAGCAGTGATCCACAGATGAGTCACTCCAGTTATGACGCATGAAGGTATAAATGGTTTTGGCTGTTGTTGGGAAACTGACAGAGATTCAGAGGTAGACTTGCGCAAGATTTAGTGATGTGTCCAAATTGTAGGTTGCACACAGTGTACAACCTGTTGTCATTTTCTCACGCGGGGCCTACCTGCTGTGTCACGACTGCCAACGTGTGGAAAATGCGTTTTAAGTGGCTGCAGACCCAGATGGGTTCACGCTGTGGAGGAACATGTGTCGATCCCTGCCCCGAAGCCATGGATGGCACAATTAGGTGCTCTCTCACCTCTGCAGACTGAGGTCGCTGGGCCACTCAGGTCAGGGGGTTATTTAGGGTCCTGGCAGTCCTCACTTCCCAACCTGACAACTGATGTCGGCAGTGATATTAATAAGCTGCGCTTATTTATTTAGAACTTTTCCATCGATGTGTCACATTTGGAGGGAAAAGGAAGTTTGCAGAGGCTGGTATGCAGATTTTAACTTGCTGGCTGACAAAAAACATCTTTCTGAAAAATACCGCTGTACCTTTTGGCCTGTCATGGCAATGGGCGTGATTTATAAACATAAATTCCACATCATACAGTACATTATTATACCGATAAATCCTCCGTGGTTCTCTAATCCATTTGTTTTTTTAGCGAGCATCTCATTGTCAGGATAATAAAGAACATGACTGACACATGCTTAGGTGAATTCTCTCATGTTTGAGTTTTAAAGGGAAAAAAAGAGTTAAGCTTAAAGCGCCACTATAATCATAAAAGTATTAAAACGTTAAAGCTTACACGTGGTGACTGTCAGAGATGCAAGGTTTGTGTAGACACGAGGATGCAGGCGCTCTATAACGGTCCAGCCCAAATCTGGAACCCATAAAGCCTCAGACATCTCTGCAACATTAGACACAGCACTTCTTATTGGCTAAGCGAACCACTTACCCCCTTTCTCTATCACCCGCCCAGCTAATGCACACTTCCTGCTTTCCTGCCTGTTTCCTACCCGGCCACACCCTCTGGAAACCATTCGAGCCAATAAGAGCTGCCCGCAGGCTCCGGGTTGGCGTTTGGGTATAAAAGAGGCGGAGGTGGACCTGCCTGTCAGATGGTTTGTTGTTGTTCTGTCTGGCAGGTTGAGAGGGGAATGTGAAAGTGAGAATTTTAACAAGGTAACCAGGAAACAGGACGACAAGGCGTCCAATCCGATGGAGCTTCAGCAGTCGTGACTTACACAAGCTTGTCAAGCTGAGGGTTTTTTTGTTTTCTTTTTTTGAAGCTGTAAGCTCAAGCGATAAAGAACCGCACGAAATTCAGTTTTTGTAGTGGTGGTTGGAAGGTTATTAGTGGACAGGAGAATGAGAGAAGAGGTGTCCTGCACCAACTCCCCTGAAGGAGGACTGGGGGCCAGCGAGGAAGAGCTGGAGAGAGGATCAAAAAAGACCCTTCAACCAGGAAATCGAAAACGCTCCCCTTATCCCAAAAAGGACAGCCTCAGTCAGGCAGAGGAGAGCAGCACAGGCAGCTCCAGCAGCCTGCTACCATCTGGGCCAAAGAGGATGAAGAAAAGCCCCTCAGCGGTCGTGTCGTTGGCCCCGACGACTTTGGGCCCCAGGCCCGAGGCGCCCTTCGAGGAGCTCCACTCTCAGCGCGTCATTGCCAACGTACGGGAGCGTCAGCGCACTCAGTCCCTGAACGATGCTTTTGCCTCTCTGCGCAAGATCATTCCCACACTACCTTCGGACAAGCTGAGCAAGATCCAGATCCTGAAGCTGGCCTCACGCTACATCGACTTCCTCTACCAGGTGCTGCAGAGCGACGAGATGGACGCCAAGCTGGCCAGCTGCAACTACCTGGCCCATGAAAGACTCAGCTACGCCTTCTCCGTCTGGAGGATGGAGGGGGCCTGGGCCATGTCTACCAGCCACTAGGACCCCACTGAACTTCTCTCGTACACCCTCTCGTGTCCACATCTTCCCTCCCTCCCCAGCTCTGTCCGTGTCTGCACTCATTTCCTGACCTTTAAACCTCCTTCTCCCCTCATGGTCTGATCTTAACCTTCTCATAAACCTCTGCAGTCCTTTCTCGTCTCACTCCACCTCCATAGTTGAACACACTTTAAGTTACTGAAATCTCCAAAACTTAACCCCGCTCCCCTCCACTCTTTCCACCTCTCTCTCCCTTGTCTGTCCCACAGTTTTTTCCCAGGGCTATGATTCACTCCACTGCAGCCCTTCAGGTATGGATGAAATATGCACACACACACACACACACACACACACACACACACACACACACACACACACACACACACACACACACACACACATTCGTGCAGAGAATAGTGTCGAACTTATATGTATACACACACGTGTGTACAGGCAGTTTGTGGCTCTACATTTAGACTAAGATTTCAGTGTAAGTGTGCTTTCTGCAATCGAAAAACACAAACTCGATGCAAACAAAATGAATAAAAATGGTTTGTTAATTTGATCAAAGAAGGAATAAATGATGTGGACATGATCTAAATTTTGAGAATGCGATGCACGCCATACAAAGGTGACGAAAACTCTTCATTTGGAGTTTTATTATCTGAGAATTTAACACTTTTGCTTCATATAGTAAATGCAATCAGGAAGACAGGAATTGAATAAATGGCTTTTAATATGTGAATCAAAATGTTACAGTGCAAATGTGAAGAGCTAAAATGTGTGTATGTCAAAACACGACAGAAAACTTATTTTCCTTCATGCGAAAAAATACAGTAGGACCAAAAGCGAAGAAAACTTTGCTTTACTTTTTAAATTTTTTGTTTTAAATAGTAATTTCTAACAAAACATAGAAAAATGAATTCAAGAGCATGCTTTAAAAAATGTCTGACAAAATAAACTGCAGTATTATTTTTCATGTAACTGTGATATCAGTCTTTGATTTCAGTGTGTATGTGTTTTCTTTAAACCTCAAATCTTAACTTAATTTTCATTAGCTAATCATCATACCAACTTACCAGTTAGTATTTTTTCTTTGTTTGTTTCATTTTTAATTCATATTTTAAAAAGAGTAATACACTGTCAGTTATGATCTGTTTTTTGTTTATAAATATTTGTCACACACACAAGAAATTCAAATACAACTCAATCCCACGTTGGTTTTGCGTAAATGGATCAGAAACTTTGGAGTGGGACTCTTAAAAACATAAATTAATTTAACAATAGACATAATGTAAATTTAAAATAATGTAAAGTACAAATGTATGTAAAGCTAAAGTTATACAAAAAGGAAAGTAGATAAAAGGAAACAAAATTCTAAAACTAAAAATAGTTTAATTGGTAAAAAACTTATTTTCTATTTTCTTCTTCGAACACATTCAGTCACAAACAAAAATGTCTGCCCACCTCTTTATAATCTCTTTTCAGTGTAGTTGTCATTAACCACCCTCCATGCATTCTCAAAATTACCATAAAAACACTTTCCTCGGCCATTTCCATGGCTGCAGCAGATAAGGTGAGGACGATTAGTGCACAGACTTAAATAAAACACAATTAGGGGTAGAGCGTTAATTTCAAAAAAGAAAAAAAAAAGAGGTCCTTTGAGCATCCTGGTTGCTTCACTTTATAAACCAAAAATCAGCTAAAAGCACATTATCATCATCATCAACACTCCAGTGTTTGACATACCTCTGATGAATGTAAGACAAATGTTTTCCTCTGCAGTCTCCAGGGCTTTTTTAAAAAGACAAACCCCCCAAACCATTTTAAACAGACACCAGATTCCTGCACAGGTACAGCGAGGGGGTGGGGGGAGAAAGGGAGAGTGAGGGGGGGGGGGGGAGTGGAGGCACATCACTCTCTCTCTCGTTCTCTCTCTCTCTCTCTCTCTCTCTCCCTTGCAGCCTTGCCCTCTCTCCTCAAGATCTTATATCGTGCAATCAGGCCTCGCCGGGGCCCAGACAAGCAGGAACCTTTAGATTGGAAACAGTTGTGAGGTATTAGGAAGGTGTGTCTACCGGGGTTAGGGTCAGCCGCACGGGGCTGTGTATGTCAGCACATGTTTGTGTGTGCTTGCTGTGTCTGTGTGGTTGTAGTGAGCTTTAATTAGCTGTGCAGCAGTGTGTGTGTGTGTGTGTGCAAACATGTGCATATAAGTAAACAGGAATACATTTGCAGATGTTGTTTCAGTGATTTTTATCTCTCCCATCTTCTGGTTTCAGTTTGGTCAGACTTAGTTAGATTTCTTCAAAAAAAAAAAAAAAAAGGCCATGAAGGTCTTTGACAACATAAAAGGATTAAAAAAAAAAAAAAAAAAAAAAAGATAGGCGGGTGAAGACATTGTGAGGAGCAAAGGCCGAGCAGAGATTAATCTGGGTTTCAGTGCAACATGCTTTTCTAACAGCTAGATCGCAGGTCAAGGTGAACACACGCACTGCAAACAGGCACAGACACAGTTCTCTGATCAGACCTTTAAATGATTCCAAACATATACAGCATTCATCCCCAATCACAAATGATACTACAGGTACTGCTGCACATGGGCTTCATACAACCCGTGCTTATATACATATATATTACACTGTCCAGACACACACATGCAGCTGCTGCTATGTGCACACCGCAGGTGTTCCACTCTGAGCTAACTCACCAGACATCGTGGAGTGGAGCGGGGGGTTGGGGAGGGCTCCAATCAGCGGAAAGCCAAGGCCCCTGCTCGTGGACACGACTGTCCTTGAACGCATCGTTGTAGTTATTACCTACCACTTTGACTGCTCTGCCTGTTATCATCAGCTCTGCAGGGGCCGCCACAGAAAGTGCTGCAAACTCAAGGCCTGCGCCTGCACGACCAAAACATGCAATTTTAGGAAAGAGCTGAGGTTAGAAAGGGTCAGGACACTTCAAAGGCGGAGTGTGCACGGATGCGTGCACGGGTCCTAAAACAGTCTGTGTGTGTGTGTTGATGAGGTCATGTGTACTTGTTTTGAATAACGTGCTTAATTCTGTGCCATTTGTGCAAAAATAATATGGGATTCATCCAAATTTTAGAGTTTTCTACAGCTTTTCTGCATGTCCTCTGTGGCAGATGGTACAGGGGGGGGGGTTGTTGGACAAAATAACCCAAACAACTGACATCACATGACGTGCTTGTAATGTTCCCTTGTTTAAGGCTGTTTATGGTGTGGTAGATAGCAGTGAATTATTGTTACATCCTTTATTTAAAGATGTTGAACAACATCAGTGCCTCTTCTTTAAGAATGACCAGTGTACAAAAATGGTTTATAGAGTTGGAGAGTAGACGGACAGTTAATACATAAACAGATAGTACATATGTAATTTATACATTATTCAGAAATTCAAAATTCCATACACATACATTTAAGGCTTTAAAATATTCTAGAGGACTGCATAGTGTTCCTGCTTTTTTTCCTACCTCAGATTTTTTCAAAGAAATCACATAGTTGTTTATTTATTTATTTGTTCAATTGATGAGTATATTGCAACAAAAGCCAAAAAAAGCAAAGAAATAAAAAGCCAAAAAGTTTATAAAATGCACTGCTTTTGGTGTAAAAGAACTTTTTATGTTTTCTTTGGAAGCCCACAGCATGTACACACGAACACGAATCGGCGCAGACATTTTTGTGCATTTTCATGAGCACGATTTTGAAGATGTGTGGGTGTCTGGCTCAGCGTGAGATGTTCAGAATGAAGCGATTGTTCAGTCTAAGTTGGAACAAACAAGACTCTCCCTTCTGTTTATACTATAATCACAATGCCTGTCACTGCTCTTTCCTGTGCCGGAACCCCTGGCTCTGCTGCATCTGTGCACATATGTGTGTGTGCGTATGTGTGTGTGGTGTTTTACAATTTGGACTGACCAGCTGTTGGACGCTCTTCTGCACATATTAAATATCTGGCTTTCACTGCTGGCTGATCTGGGACCAGATGTAAAGTCCTCTGCGGCTCATCTGCGTTTTTAAAAGCCTCATCCAGAAGTCGTGGCTTCTGAGAGTTATCTTTATTTTTAGAGATCCAAACTAAGAGCTGAGTGCAGGTGGGAGGATTGTGTGTGTGTGCGTGTGTGTACATTTGACTGCTCCATGCATATGCGCTTGAGCGTGCATTCGAACGTGTGCTGGTCAGACAGCTGCAGGGATAGAGGAAGGACTTCTGGTTTGACACGTAGGCAGCAAAGAACCACATAACACAAGCCCAGAGTGTATCAGAATCTGCACACTTACACAATATAACGAAACAGAAATCGTTCAATCGTTTAAAAACGTTAATAACGACTGACCCCCACACGAAAACCTTTACATGTGCTTTCTTTAACAAATAAACTTGGCTTGAATCCAGTGCAGGTGTACCAATAAAAACTATTTTCCAGAGACGTAATTAGAGAACATAAATTAATCAAATACAAAAAAAGTGTGCATTTAAATACTGACCGGGCATGAAAATGTGAGGCAGGGTGTTTAATGGCTTTCCAGCACAAAAGAGGTGGCCTCACGCTCTGTGACTTGAAAAACAAAGCATCTTTTGGATGGGAATATGCACGCGGCATGCTTTCGGGGTATGATCAAAGTCATGTGACCCTAACCCTAACACACACATACATCCGGCTTCCGCTCGCAAGACTTCTCGTGGTATCGTGGAAGGGCACGCTATAATTAGGGAAAGCTGAAAATGATCCAGATGAAATGTTTGCCTGTTAAAAGGAGAAGCTGAAGAGCTGTGGGGATTTTTCCGTTTTGCACTAAACAGAAGTTTTTGCTTGTCTGCGCTCACATGTTGTATCCTCAACACATTCACCCGGTCTTTAAGTTGTGTGAAATGCTATAAAATGCCCATAATGCTAACTTGCCTTTTATGTTTCTTCTCCCTGCAGAAAACTGACAAATGGAAACTTCACTAAACTTGAAGAAATTGGTTCCTGCCTTGACAAATATCTCCACTTTAAAAAACAAAAAAACAAAACAAAAAAAAAAAAGGAAAAGAAAACTTTCTCTTTCTCTGGACAAGTCTGGCCTCTGTGCGGTCGCCCGGTCTTCACCGAGTGTTCCCGAAACTCTGGTGAAGATCCCTCGACGGTCCGACGAAGAGCTGAACACTTTGAACGATGAAACTGAAATGAACTTTTTTAAAAAATAAAAAATAAACAAAGATCAACGAACAGCTGGCCTGCGGTGACAATGAAACAAAATGGCTGCTGGTTCGAGTGCCTTCGGTTACACGGCGATAACCACCACGGCGAGATCCACCCAACTCTTCACAGTGGATGACTCACTGCCAGACAGACATTACGATGACTAATGATAATGGCACAGTGATGGTTAGAGGGCGGTCACAGCCAATGAATGTTTACAGCTAAAATGCTAATAAGCTAATCGCTCTGGCTCTGAAGACCCCGTCTTGAGGGAAGAGGAAGAGCACGAGGAATTTGGCGCAGATCTTCGACTTTGTAATAACTGGATCGCTTTCTGTGTATTTTGTGGGTTTTTAGAGTGTATGTGAATCGGTATACGCACACTGTATTACTTTAAACTCTGCTTATCCTTTGCTCTCGCCTTTAATGGAAAAAAAAGGAAAAAGTCTTGATACCACCACTGATCCCAGTTCAGCCCCCTCTGTTTTTCATTGTACTCTTTTCTAGTAGAAAGCTGCATTTTGTATTGCAAGAAAATCTCATTTAAGTAGTTTTTTTCTTTGTTTTAATTCCAGCAGCTTTAAAATATCTTTGCAAGCGTATTCTCATTGAAAAAATGCAAAAATAAAACAGCAGAAATTTTCGTATAAAATGTGCCAAAGTGGCAACAAAGTGATTTGAGCCACAGCAGATTCATTTGTAACCATGCGGTTTAAACGTGTTGCTTTTGTACTGCTTTGAATTTGCTTATGATCATCTCTCGTGTGATATCCTGTGGAAATAAATTTTTTTCCTCATGGCTGTACATAAGTACAATATTGTATTATTGAAGGAGAATGGAGAATGCTGGGAAAAGAAAATGACCAAAAAAAGAGAAAAAAAGTCAAAGTAAAATAGGGAAAAGAAACAACTGATCTTTCTTAAAATGTACATAATTTACCTTTATTAGGTTTTTTTGGGTGAAAATAGTAGAAAAAGGCAAAAGTAAGACAACAAAACCAATGTCGCTATGTACACTGTACAGAAAAAAAATCAAGACAGTCAGTTATAAAGAAAACTGGACTTGACCTAAAGTAAAAATTCCAGTTTGTTAAGGCTACCTTTACACAGGTTGGTCAGAATGATCCTTCGACTGATAATTTGGTCTCCGAGTATGCACAGGGTTCATTATTTGGGCTCAAATACAAAAATAGATCATTTACACTGATTAAGACACGTGATATGTCAGGTCGCTGTCGTGAACGTTCTTAAGAAAACAAACGACTGAAAGCTACACTCCTCTGTCAGGCTGTCCTACATGATGTGGAGGAGAAGCTGCTCTGTGCTTTCCGCTGTCTTTCGTTTTTCACATTTTCATCACATCAACAAATGTCGGACAGGCTGCGAGTTACATACAGAGTGCAACGTAAAATACAAACAAACTAAAAATAAAAAACAAACAATCAGACATACTGTATTAGCACCATCATAATCATGTTAGACATGCAAAGAGCACTTCAAAGACACAGAATCTGAATATATAAATAGGAGTCATGTCGAATTGATTTGTGTATATAAATGTCCTGTGTTTTTTTTCCTTTTTTTTTGGTGCTTTTCGACTGTTTGGATTGAGAAAAGAAACATTCGCAAAGTCTTCAAAGTCTTTGAAGTTCTTCAGGCCATGCCAGTCCAGGGACAACACATTGTTCTCATAAACTTTGGTTGTACTTAACCTGTGTCCAATTGCACTGTGTGGATATTTAACTATCTCAGTATTACTTCATCCTAACTAAACCACTAACACACCATTGTTTGGTCCGGGGAGCGTAACATCTCCGACGATGACAGTAAACAGACTGGCGCTACGTAGGGGATGAACAGAAGACAGATCAGATTTAAAATAATAATAATAATAATAATAATAGAAAAAAAAACATGTAACAAATACAGCAGGAATGCTCATCCACAGGTAGAAACATCAAAGTTCAGATTTTGAGACCCGAGTCGCTCTGACCCTCGTTTCCGAGGGCGAGATAAGTGCACTTTGTGTGAGTGAGTGTTTGGATGCGAGTCTCATCCAAAATGTTAAAAACTGATGTGCATTGTCACTTATACAATCATTACTGAGTGGTCACACTGCATTGAGGCATCATGGGTGATTCTGTCTTATCTGACAGGCTTATTATCCCCCCTTCCCCCGAATATCAATACCACAGCGACTGGAGGTATTAGCTCTTCATTGTGACTAATGCTACCAACTACAGCATATCTACATATTTAAGAAGCACTTCAGAGGAGCGATACAAATAACTGCAGCAATCCGAGGTCTTGCTACACGCGCTCGCCCTGGTTACGCCAAGAAAGAAAAGATGAAAACGCTGAAAAAAAATATGTATGTCAGACCTCATTGTAGCTTCACTCATGATTCTTAAAAAACAATGTCATCCCCCCCAAAAAAGTGTTCCTCTGGTCAGATGAACTGATGATGAGAACAAACGTGCAGTGCAGGATGATCAGAAAAACCCGCTCGATCGCGGTCGCACGCAGACGAATGACATCGCGGCCGAGGGATACGTCTGCGCTCCATCACTCGCACGTCCTTTTGGGGACGACTCCTTCCTCTCAAACTGAGTGGCTTCGATAAGCTGAGGCGACCTTTGACCCTTCCTTCTAACAGTCTTGGGGCTCTTGCTCAGAGTCGTGCTGGAGTCATTTTAATTCAGTCTGCAAATGTGCAGAGATGTGTTTTTCTCTCAAGATGTATATGCTACATCACGTTGTTGCAAAACCCTTCATTAATCTGCACCTGGGTGTCTCCTTTAGCTTTAGCTCTCATTGCAGCGAGGGATGAGAGTGAGAACGCGGCCCAGATGATTGCCGGTCGTCGGTGTGTGTGTGTGTGTGTGTGTTTGGATCAGATGGGTCAGAATTCAGCCAGTAGTAATACAGGTGGAGTTTTTGTGAGGTGACATCTGCTTCCAGTGACGATCCAAAGCGCTGCTTTGCGTGTTTGTGTGTGTGTGGAGTGTGTAGAGGCTCGAGTCTTTCTTCAGGGAGAATCACCTTTCTCCATCATTTCTCAGACGGTTTCCTTGATGACAAAGAGAAAGATAAGGGTTTAACGTGCATAAAGTACAACATTATGGCAGTGATAAAGCAGAAGATATGAAACACAGAGCTGCCCCTACCTGTCAGATGCGAGAGACCCCATCGACAGAGAGGCGATGGCGCTGACAGCCTCGCTGTCCGAGTCTCGTCTCAGTCTTCGTCTCTGCGCCTGCAAGTAGGACATATCCACTGTGGAGGCCGAATCCTTCAAACTCTGCCAGTACTCACCTGCGGGAAGCAAAGAATGGAAAAAAGATGGAGAGGAGGGAGGAAAACAGGAGAGAGAAAAGATTAATGGCCACATTCATTGGTATTTCAGAGCTGTTTTCATCCTGAATTGTTCCTTGAGGGAAGGCGTCTCCATTATTAAAGAGCACTGCACGGTGTTTGATCCGCTAGTTGTAGCCGTTTGATCTGAATATAAGCAATGACTGTGACATAAACAGCCCGTGGTCTAAATATCCATGTTGATAATTTCACGAATGTAAACTCAAATTCAATCTGTTCTCTCAGGGCCTCGAGTCCCGTGTCACACAGCGAAAGGAAAAAAAAAATCAGAGTTTGCAAATGTGCTCATCTCTGAGCGTGTGTGTCCTGGCTGCGAATGCAACTCACATATATTTCACCCCGGGCCTAAATTATGGGCTTAACATTCTTGTGGCTATTCAAATATTTTTAATTAATCTAATTTGGTTGGGATAACATTTGTGTGCAATCAGAAGGGGATGTTGCGAAGGTCGTGTGCCAGAGAAGTGTTTGAAGATAATTGGAGCCAGGGCAGCTGTGTGTGTGCGTATGTGTGTGTGTCTGTCTGTCTGTCTGTGTGTGGGACGGCTGGAGGGAGAGATGGGGAGACAGGGATGTAAAGGAGGAGAGGTGGTCGGACAGTAGGGGCGATGTGAGAAGACTTAGTGAAGGAAAAAAATAGACATGTTTTATTTTAGCTTGACGAAAATGTTTTTAATCGAGCCGAAAAATATTTTGATGAAATTCCTTTCAAATAAAAATGCTAAATTACTCTACAGTCATTAGAATTAGTAACGTTGATGTAATTTCACTCTTCCTCCTCTGTTGCTCATCTTGAAGTGTTTCTTTTTATTATGAATGGAAGATCCGCGGAGAGAGGATGCTGTAGCCGCACGGTGTGATTTTTGGGCCAATATTAAAACAATCTGACTTGACTTGAAATCCTTTCATGTATAAGGAAGTGAACATAGTGGTATAATTATTAATTTTGCAAGCAAGCCCTTTCTTTGATCTCATTCTCAAATAAAAGCACATATTTCAGCCCAAGGACCATTACTAACTTTCCCATTACAGCAACTTTCTTGAGAAACAATTCTGGAAGCGAGCACATCCAGTGAGTGCTAGCCATCTCTTCCACTTCAAACAAGATAATGATGGACATTTGTTTTTTATTTACTATTTCTTTTGACAGTTTAAAGGTGTTTATGACTCAAATAGCTTATGGCCAACCTTAGAGAGTAAGATACTAAAGACAACTGAGGCAAACAGTTTAGAATGAAGTTAAAAAAACAGCAACAAAATCTTTCAAACTAATGAAACGAAGATCTATTTTTTTAGATCAATATTTTCCACAAGTTTCACAAGACTGCTCAGTGTCATGTTGGTGATGGTTTTTGATGCTGCATGTTGTATTCTCACCATGAATCTGGATGACTTTCTGCAGAGAAAGCACCGCATTTTCACAGGGCTTCTGGTCCAACACCGACTGGGACAGAGGCTCCACCTGTGGCACATGTGGTCAGAGGTTAGAGAGGGAAACATGCTGTAGGTATCTGTGAAAAGACACATGTTCTGTATGCGCAAAAACACATCCAACCTCCATGCCCAGCAAGGCGCTCACACAGGCTTCGGAAGCATCGCAGATAGCTTTGAGGTCATGCCCACCCTCCAGAGCCATGACCACCTTACCGCCGGCCAGTGACATCAGTTGACGGGTCAGGAAGCCAAAACCTGGTGGAGAACAAAGCATGCACAAAATCGAATACACAAAGGTTAAGCCAGAAATTGATTGTATGGGATTATATCAGTGCTATGGAAAGTTAGCCACACTTTGCACACCAGACTCTGACAAATTACTGAGAATAATTTCACAACATCATGTTGACTGGTGACATCATTTATTATTAAGCAGGGATCTGAAGCCTAAAAAATGAAGCCGATGCTGAAGCACTAAAAACTGCAGTTCCACTAATGTCCACTTGAGGCTGCCTGCAAAACGAGTCAATCTCCATAGACTCTCATATTAAAATAATTGCAGCAGAAATAAATGTATATGAGTGCTACAAAAAAGGGTTTGGTCTATACAGCTCATTTCCATCTATATGAAAGTTTTACAGATTGTTTTAGGACTGGTTAAACTACATTTTTTGAAGTGTAAAATTAATATAATTGGAGATGTGGCAGGTACACTGATGCAGCTACTGTAACAGCTGCCTGCTTCACCTCCACTAACTGAACTGCACATGTAGACAGTGGTTACATGTGGAGCATTTTAACTATTTTAACAACTGCGCTAACAACTGAAGAAGATCCCAAGAAGTCTGGGTTCAAGTTATAGTTAGTTTCTAGCAATTGATTCACATATTAGCACCGGATAGCGGCTATTTACAGGTTTAGCTTGCTAACAGAGCAGATGATCTGGCTCGAGAAACTACTCAAAAAAGAACTGGCCATAATACTGAAATCTTCAAAATAGGGCTTAACAAACCAAAGAATGACATCACAGTGCCTATGTGCATTTTTATATACAGTCTATTATGGTGATAAGTTTTAGTTAAACATAAACACTGGCTCATATAAAGAAACAGGTTCTACAAACAAACTTTAACTTCTCTACAAAGCTGCACTCTGAAAACTGCATTACACATCAGTGATAATATCTGACATCAGCACTAAGTCTGCACAGCATAAGAGTGTTTATCTGTTTGACAACAGTCTGTGAAGAATAGCCAACCTTTGTAACTGTAATAATAAGAAATCTAACAAATGCAGGACATGCAAATATTTATTATAACTCATAGAAAAATATGGCTCATAAGAGTACGTTAATCAGGAAGTGTGCTGAATGAGAGGCTGGGTGAACCTTACACTTGGCTGTAACCTTGTATCCTCCGAGCGATGATGGATGTCCTTCGACAGCATCAAAGCCAGCTGACACGAGGACGACATCAGGGGAAAACTCGTGAGCGATGGGCATCACCACAGCTCTGAGGACCACAAAAGGAAACGCAATGGCGTAAAGCAAACACTGCATGTTATGTTCTATTCATCAAGCAGTGTGGCCAGGCAGAAATTAGACAGCACATTTAAGAAGTAATTTTTTTTCAACAGGTGTTCATGATTTGAGAAAAAATGAGAACTGAGGGGTGGGGTGAGTAGAACATAATGTGTGATCAAATTAACATCAGAGCAGGCTGTAACAGATTAATTATTGTAATGAAGAGAGTTTGAAAAAAAAAAGAGTTGAAGTGACTGATTTCACAAAGAGCATTCATATACTGCACAACTTTTATCTGGACTGTTAACTGCAAACACTTACTTAATTGTAAGTGATTGCAAATAGCTCCCCTATTTGGAAATCATGAAAAGAGAAATTATCAAAGGCAGTGCTCCAAGTGCTTCATCTCTGTTCTTGATCCACTCCTGGTAAGCAGCCAACCGTGGAAGGTGGGGCACCTCCCAGGTGTGAATGTGTGCAACTGTTTAAATGTGAAGCCGTTAAAAAAAAGAACGAGTGCTCTGCATACCTTACTTGGCTATCTATCTATCTATCTATCTATCTATCTATCTATCTATCTATCTATCTATCTATCTAGATAGATAGATATGTGTATTTAGAAAAACTAAAAAAAAGTGGGTCTACAAGTGGGACACAATTAAAGGTTTTTCTCTGCATGTTACTAACAGGTAAAGGGAGACCCTTGACATATATAGGCTGAGGTGTCCACAAACTGTAAACTCCACTCATGGGAGCCCAGTTTTCTTGCTTCTTTGCTCTCCTTCTTACTTCCTCTTGTCTCTCGCTGCCAGTTTTTTAGCAAGAGCACACGGCCCATGCCGCGTTTGATTCTTTCTCACTCCCCCCCCACCCCACCCCCTCTCAGCGGCAGTTCAAAGACGTTTGTGTGCGTCTGGTTCCTATTAGGAGCTCGTCCCTCTTCTCACGTCACTGACAGCCAGCCATCTGGGATCCATTGGGCCTAATTACGCCGCCTTTGGATTCCCTAACAATGTACCCCCCACTTCTTCTCCTCTCTTCTGCTCTATTCTCCTCTCCTCCACAGTTCATCATTGGTCAGTAGCCACTTGGAAATACACAGGAAATGTATTTACATGCACATACACACTATGTACACATTGCAATACCTGCATATGCATGCTCTTCCTTTGAAACTGCAAGTTTGATTCGTGGTGTGCTACTGGTGATTCGGCCGAGCTTAAATTCTGACCGTCTTAGTAATCCTCCACACAAATACGAAATGCATCATGACGCTTAATCTCAAAGCAGCTGAGCTCTCTCTTGATTGTACTAGAGTCCCACCACCACTCCCGACCACAATATTCCTTCGATACACACCCAAAAACAGAGACACACATCATCAGTAACCGCACTCTGGCTAGTTTTCTGTTCCATCCCGAGGAGAAACACAGAGAGTCTGGAACACCCTGTCATCTAAATCAAATTGAATTACAGAGCTGGCACGAGGTTAGGTAGACTTAATTGCATAAACACAAATTCATGATGCATTAAATTTTGTCTGTAAAGCATGCTACGCATTTATTCGCACTGGTTAATTCACAGAATGGTGGCAAAGTTCACAGAAAAATTATTCAAACTTAATATAAGTTGTTCTTTGTTTCTAACCCCAAACCAACCAATTATAACTGAGGAATTCTGGTCTCTCCGTGGTGACATATGATAAAGGTTGCCCCGGACACGGCTACACGGTATGTGCCTCCAACTGCCACGGACCACCACGACACTCCTGCGCTACAGAGCTATGATTTGATATTAGCTTTTATGCGTAACACACAATACAGTACAGTACTATACTGCGGTTTACTGAGGAAGTTTTACACATGAAAAAGCTTGCCATTTTCCCAAACTGGATAAAAAATACCAAAACCAGACGGCTGCTCAGGAAAGGACCAGTTGTTTCTTAATTAGTATCCAGGGCTCCAGTAAACACTGGACTTAGTGTTTCTGAGGATGCCTATTGGCTGTATGGATTTTACCAGAATGGGTTAGCTCATTAGCATCTTTCCGTTGACGAGGGGCCCACCCACTGTGTCTGGTGCATGCAGCACCATGTAGAGAGCTTAATCATCTGGTGGCGAGCCAGTGTTGCTGACAGAAACATTCTGAGTTCATTACGTGTGTTTGAGAGTGTGGTGCAGAATCAAAGCATATTCATTCAGGAAAAATAGCTTGAATGAAACGAAAAGCGCTGCAAGACCAAAGGTGTGTCTGGGTAACACGCCTACGTAGGCCTCTGGAATTAGTTCAAAAATGATATCGATAATGTGTAATTACACATGTTATATAAAAAAATCATTATTGTTTAGCCCTTCCCATACAAAGTGTACTGACTCTGGGTAGCAGCTGGCTCATAGTCAACATGTGTATTCGTGGTACTATGATTTGAACAGAATGTGCTTTACCTGGGAGTGATCAGCTTGCGTATTAGAGATGTGTGTGGAGGATGTTAAATGACTAAAGTGCTTTCATAAGCGAGCTGAGCTGCATGCACAGCTGTTGTGTTGACTGCTGAAGGTTGATAGGCGCACTGACATGACGAAGGAGGAGATAAGTGTACCTTGGATTCAAAACTGAATATTCGGCAAGCAATTACGTGCTGCTTGCTGAGCTTCAAGCCAGAATGAGAGCGCAACAAGCGAGAAACACTGCTGGCAACACAATGTGTGACACTAACCGTAAGAGAAGTCAAACATAAATATAATGTTCTAGGGGGGTGAACACCTATCTCAAGTTTTGAGGTCTATGCTACCTTCATTATAATTTTGGCAAGTATCTCAAACACCAGTATAGACCTTTAAATGCTTCATTACTACAGTATTATAAGAACTTATTTACCTGAATGCAGCCAGGTATTCAGCATCGCCCATTGGAGGGTTCAGTCCTCCGGTCCATCCTACATTGACATTGAAGCCCTCACCTGGACCTGCACCCACCTGGATGAAGACAAACACAGAGGGGAGAGAGGGGGCGGCGTGTGTCAGAGAGAAAGAGTTTCCGTCAATGTCGAGAAAGTTAATGAGTCCCAGTGAAAGTTGAGAAACTGTGTGACGTTGACAGATTTGTGTCAAATGTTCACAAAATCAGCACCGCTGTTGCAAAACTTTTGCATTGCAGCAACCGAGGCGAAGTGGCTGCATCTCTTTAAGGCAGCACCAGGGAGTGATTATGATTCCTAAATGAAAGACGGATGGCTGTTAATTCAACACCCCTGTCCCTCCATTTTGATTTTGATACAATTTGTCAAATGGCCTTATAAATCACCCGGAGCCACAACAGAGTTACACCCGTTTACGGTTCCCAAGATTTAGGCTTACAGCTATACTGGGAAGTACTTTTCATTTGGCAACTGCTGCATGTTATATAAAAAAAACAAAAAAAACTATTACGAATAAGAGTCACATACTGTATGTTGCATACTGTTTTATGTACTGAAAAGCTATGTAATTGAAATGACTGCATAATGTGCTTTTTTTATATGGATGTTTAGAGAGTTTCATGTGTATGACATGTCAAATGAAAAGACATGACATACTGCGCTATACTGCTCATTTTACATGTTGTAAATATTTTAGTGATTTTTTTAAAGCTGTATTGGACTTGGCGTGTACTTGAAATTGCCAAGCAGAGTACACAAAGTCGAGTGGATCTCCTGTGACCTCAAATATTTTGGGGCAGAAAGTGAACTGAGTCCCGGGTCTTTGGAAAGAAGGTTTAAGGATTCCTGCCTCTCTCTTTGTAGTCCTGCTAGCAGCCATTTAGCTGCTCTCTAGGCCTTTCACCATCAGTCAATGTGTCAGTTTGAAGAGAGATTGAGGCGGTTGATTGACACGCTCTTGGCAAAGATGTGTGGTAATTTTCTTTGTGTGTGCGTACGTGTGTGTGTGTGCATGGGTGTGAGAGGATGCTTGAAAGAGAAAAGAATGCTGATGAGCATCGCAGAGCGTCTGTCTCCATTCTTCTCTCAGTGGACGGGATGTTCACAGGGCAAACGAAAAACACATGAGGCCTCCTGTCCTCTGCCAACTGGTAATGTACCCGCATGCACTCGCGCACGTGCTCGTGGACACACACACACACACACACACACAACACACACACACACACACGCAACTCCTTCTATAGCTCCAAGTTTCTTGCACTCCCCTCTGTCCTCTTTCTCTCTTTCATGTTTCAAGAATTGCTGGACTGGATTAGGCCTGTGCTGGTTTCTGTGAGGTACTCGGCACTCACTGTTATGCCTATGACATCACACCCCCTACCCCATGGTGCGTTATATACCTACACGGGGGACAGCGAGACTCCAGAGGTTTACCGCACTGTTCACCAGAGGTTGAGAGGCCACTTAAGGCAAAGCCACATCCAAGCCAAAAAAGCATTTTATGCCGCGTCCCCTCCTCGTGGGATTTTATGAGAAAACACTGACTATTTTATCCGCATTGTTGTTGGGGGAGATGGGAGAATATATGAGGGAATGCGAGTGACTGAGCGGGCGGTGAATGCCAGCGTGGGTTCGGGTCAGTACATCTGCCTGAGGGCTGTCATCACACTTGGTTTCTGGTAAGACCACAGGCAGAATTCATAGGCATCTCAATATCCTGTATGCAAACATAGGCATGCAAAACCGTGCACATCCTGCTGGGAAGCTTCAACATCCAAAGACCTGAAGTTGCTTAAATACATTCGAAATTGGAAGTAAACCACTCACAAACACAATGAGATGAGCACATGGTGAATTCAAAAGACATCTGGGGTATCCATAATAGGTTGTCATGACGATGCCGGACTGACAGTTAACAAAAGTGAACCGTAACCTTCGTTGCTCAAATTATAGCGTCATGAATCCAGTTGTATTAGTAATGTAATGTAATGCAATTGTGATGTAATGATGTAATCGACTCTGACTGGTCATATATTTGACTCTCACATTCATACACTGCTAGAGAACAGATCTATAGTGCAGACAGCAATCGTGAAAAGTCAGTCACAACCAAACTGATTTTGCAGTTGGAAGTTTATATTATGCAGATAATTCCTTGACTGAATGGCCAATAATTCTTCCTGTTTTAGCAAGTAAATGTTAAACATAAGTGTTTGAGATCCCTAATATCCTAAAGGAATCACATAATTACCAAACATTTCTGTGCCAGCATATCTGTCTTCACGATGACTTTGATTATATTGTTATAAACTATCTCAGGCAGCCAAGTTAGTAATGAGAAATAGCCACATGAATGTCCACAATCAAAAAGAAGAACCTGTGGTCTTGTTAGGCTAATGTGTTCACTGTCATCAATCAGAAAGCTGATACCAGGATTATAAGCAAAAGCAGAAAAGCACAGCATGGCTGTGGAGGAGTGTTTTGTACCTACCTCGCTGGGGTGTCCACTACCAGGAAAAAAGTTGCCATCGTCATAGCGATGTAGAGAGATGTACAGCACACTTGGGTCGTTGTAGAAGGCTTCCTGGGTGCCGTTGCCATGGTGTACATCCTGGAGAGTGATTAGATGATTAGTTATGAAGCTGCCAAGGACTCGCACTGTTATTTCACACAGAATTTTAACCTTGGCAAATTCAAAACAATTTAAATCCTTGTATGTTTTATATTGAGCTGTGTATTTTTTTAAGTCAAAAGCATGTGTTAAACAT